>NC_053024.1:61410824-61499307 GCF_003073215.2 Triticum urartu | reverse complement strand
ACCCAACGAGGAGCAGAAGGAAATGATAAGCGGTTTTCAGCAAGGTATTCTCTGCAAGTACTGAAATAAGTGGTAACAGATAGTTTTGTGATAGGATAATTTGTAACGAGCAACAAGTAACAAAACTAAATAAAGTGCAGCAAGGTGGCCCAATCCTTTTTGTAGCAAAGGACAATCCTGGACAAACTCTTATATAGAGAAAAGCGCTCCCGAGGACACATGGGAATATCGTCAAGCTAGTTTTCATCACGTTCATATGATTCGCGTTCGGTACTTTGATAATTTGATATGTGGGTGGACCGGTGTTTGGGTGCTGTTCTTACTTGAACAAGCATCCCACTTATGAGTAACCTCCATTGCAAGAATCCGCAACTACAACAAAAGTATTAAGGTAAACCTAACCATAGCATGAAACATATGGATCCAAATCAGCCCCTTGCGAAGCAACGCATAAACTAGGGTTTAAGCTTCTGTCACTCTAGCAACCCATCATCTACTTATTACTTCCCAATGCCATCCTCTAGGCCCAAATAATGGTGAAGTGTTATGTAGTCGACGTTCACATAACACCACTAGAGGCTACACAACATACATCTCATCAAAATATCGAACGAATACCAAATTCACATGACTACTAATAGCAAGACTTCTCCCATGTCCTCAGGAACAAATGTAACTACTCACAAAGCATATTCATGTTCATAATCAAAGGGGTATTAATATGCATAAAGGATCTAAACATATGATCTTCCATCAAATAAACCAACTAGCATCAACTACAAGGAGTAATCAACACTACTAGCAACCTACTAGTACCAATCCCGGACTTGGAGACAAGAATTGGATACAAGAGATGAACTAGGGTTTTGAGATGAGATGGTGGTGGTGAAGATGTTGATGGAGATTGCCCTCTCCCGATGAGAGGAGCGTTGGTGATGACGGTGGCGATGATTTCCCCCTCCCGGAGGGAAGTATCCCCGGCAGAACAGCTCTGCCGGAGCCCTAGATTGGTTCCGCCAAGGTTCCACCTCGTGGCGGCGGAGTTTCATCCCGAAAGGTTGCTTATGATTTTTTCCTCATCGAAAGACCTCATATAGCAGAAGATGGGCATCGGAGAGCCAACAGGGGGCCCACGAGGTAGGGGACACGCCCTGGGGGTAGGGCGCGCCCCCACCCTCGTGGACAGGTGGGCCCCCCTCTGGTGAACTTCTTCCGCTCAATATTTTTTATTATTTCCAAAAATGACTTTCGTGGAGTTTCAGGACTTTTGGAGTTGTGCAGAATAGGTCTCTAATATTTGCTCCTTTTCCAGCCCAGAATTCCAGTTGTCGGCATTCTCCCTCCTTATGTAAACCTTGTAAAATAAGAGAGAATAGGCATAAGTATTGTGACATAACGTGTAATAATAGCCCATAATGCAAGAAATATCGATATAAAAGCATGATGCAAAATGGACGTATCAGCGACAAGCTAGCCCATTTTGCGGGGCTGTGTGGACGTCCATCACTTTGGCCAACAACGAGCAAGGGAGGTTGTACGATCAAGTTAGATTCTGTTTGGTCCGTGTTATAGTACGTCTTGGTGAGATGCCCCCCCCCCGACACTTCTGTGTGGGGGGGGGCTACTTCACACTACCCGCAACCTCCGCGGGGTCGGGGGAGTCCGGTTATTTTGCGAGGCACATGTGCTACATCAAAGTTGTGAATGGTAGTTAAATATCACACCACACCCTTTTCATACATATAGTATAGGGCCACCCGCAGGTGGTTCGTATGTGGACCCATCTCCCGCCACAAACACACTTTTGTGGGTCTGCACACGGTCCACCTTTGTCCGGAAGGGAAAGGAGGAAGTTTGACCATATATATGATGGACTTCCTATAGGTTTTGTGTTACGGTAGGGTGAGATTTCAAACCTAACTATTTGGGGGCATGCATTCGTAGCTAGGATTCCCTTACCGTGACACGAAGTGGGGTTCGTAGGGGGTGGCTGACTAGCAATATTGTGCGGTTTTGTGTGACAGGTGCCACATCAAAGTTGTGCATTGGGTATTCAAACATCAAACCACCCTTTTCATACATATATTTGGTCCACATGCAAGTGTGTTCATGTTCTGACCCTTTCCCGCGTTATTATTTTTGCCAAATTTATAAACAGCACACGAGTTGGATGTAGAAACCGTCTGTGATTGGGTACGCAACAGACACGGTTTGTTCAGACTACCCATGTGCCACGCCCGTGCCCCTGCAGTCACTCACATCAGCACAGTAGATTGGGCTCCACGAGGCTTGCCTCCCGCTCTCAAAAATATCTACTGCCTCGTAATCTCGAAAATATCTACCCGCGTAGAGGGTTTTTCTGTTTGATAGCACACAATTTGTATGTGTGGACTATGTGAGATGTCTGTTACTCCCACTCTGCTTCAACCAGTTGATCCAAATTTGACTTCTTCCGCTCTGGTGAACTTCTTCCGCTCAATATTTTTTATTATTTCCAAAAATGACTTTCGTGGAGTTTCAGGACTTTTGGAGTTGTGCAAAATAGGTCTCTAATATTTGCTCCTTTTGCAGCCCAGAATTCCAGCTGCCGGCATTCTCCCTCCTTATGTAAACCTTGTAAAATAAGAGAGAATAGGCATAAGTATTGTGACATAACGTGTAATAATAGCCCATAATGCAATAAATATCGATATAAAAGCATGATGCAAGATGGACGTATCAACTGCCCCAAGCTTAGACCTCGCTTGTCCTCAAGCGAAAGCCGATAACGATAAATATGTCCCCATGTTTAGAGGTAGAGGTGTCGAAAAATAATACTGACATGAAGGCATCATGATTATTCTCATAACAGCAACATATATAAGCATTGTCATATGATTTCTTATGCTCAAGTAATAATCCATTCACAAGGCAGAGTACGAATCATAAACTTTATTGAGAACCAACAAACTATAATCTTAGTCATTGAAGCAATTTCAATTTATCATAACATCAAAAAGAGTCTATGTTAGAGCTTAATAGCAAGTCCATGTACTCAACTATCATTTAATCTTTCATAATTGCTAACACTCACGCAATACTTGTGGTTACGTAGTTTCAATCGGACACAGAGAAAGATAGGGGCTTATAGTTTCGCCTCCCAACCTTTTACCTCAAGGGTAATGTCAACAATAATAACTCATGCTCCCCTACATCCAATTAGATACATCTATCGGGATCTTTCCAACATACTGTGCTTGCCAAAGGATAAAGTGTAAAAAGAAAAGGTGAAGATAACCATGACTCTTGCATAAGGTAGAAGATAATAACAAAAGATAGGCCCTTCGCAGAGGGAAGCAGAGGTTGCCATGCGCTTTTATGGTTGGAAGCATAAAATCTTATTGCGAAATAATGTCACTTTATATTGCCCCTTGTGATATGAAACTTTATTATGCAGTCTGTCGCTTTTATTTCTTCCACATCACAAGATTGTATAAAGCTTATTTCCTCCACACCAATCAATCATACATATTTAGAGAGCAATTTTTATTGCTTTGCACCGATGACAACTTACTTGAAGGATCTTACTCAATCCATAGGTAGGTATAGTGGACTCTCATGGCAAAACTGGGTTTAAGGGTATTTGGAAGCACAAGTAGTATCTCTACTTAGTGTTGAGAATTTGGCTAGCATGAGGGGGAAAGGAAAGCTCAACATGTTATATGATCCATGACAACATACTTTATCTCAGATATAAGAAAACATAACCCATTACGTTGTCTTCCTTGTCCAACATCAACTCTTTTAGCATGTCATATTTTAATGAGTGCTCCCAATCATAAAAGATGTCAATGATAATATATTTATATGTGAAACCTCTCTTTCCTAATTACTTCCTATTAATTGCGACAATGACCAAAGCTATGTCTGCCAACTCCCAACAACTTTTAATCACCATACTCTTTCTATGTGAAGTCATTACTCTCAATAAGATCAATATGAACTCTTTATTTCTTTTTATTCTTTTTCTTCTTTTCTTTTATTCATTCAAGATCATGGCAAATTAATCAAGCCCTTGACTCAACACTAATCTTTATTATATAGCTCACGGACTCGATTACATAGAGAGATCATAAAGCAAAACTCAAAACTAGATCATGCCATAAACTTTATTCTACTAGATCAAGATACTACTAATAGGAACGAACTAAGAAAAACGGTAAAGATAGGAGTGTGATTGTGATACGATACCGGGGCACCTCCCCCAAGTTTGGCAGTTGCCAAGGGGAGTGCCCATACCCATGTGATTATGTCTCCTTCTTTGTTGTTGGTGTAATATTCTTGGCGATGATTCCTCTCAGTATACGATTCTCCTCCTCGAGCTTGTTGACTTGCTGCTTAAGGTCCATTATTTCCTTACGAAGCTTTCCTGTAACGGCTAAAGCTCCTTGCACCCAAGGGTGTTTCATAGCTGCGGGAGAACAAGTGACACTCCTCTTCATATTTTCATAAGAAAGAAATCTAACATTGGAAGGGATAACCGAGTTTGGAATAGCTGAGCTATGTAGTTCCCCCATCATGAACCCAGCTCGGAAGCGAGAAGTGACTTCTTGATCCTCCATGGCATCTACCCTCATCAAGTCAGCCTCCATCTCTTCCTCCTTTGTTGGCCCAAAGTGGTCAGCGTCACTGTTTGCCCTTGGTTCCGAAGCCGGATGAGACACCCAGCTCTCCCCGACTAACTCTTGAGAAGACATCTTGCTCTAATCTGCAGCAGGAACAGCTTGAAACAAAAACAGGGGATATTCGCGTGATACAGGAGTCAAAACCTTCGGCAGAATATATAATGAATTTTTACCAACCAAAATACGTATCGTGCAAGAAAACGGAGTCCGGAAGGCACACGAGGTGCCCACGATGTAGGGGGCGCGCCCTCCACCCTCGTGGAGCCCTCGTGTCCTTCCCGGACTGCTACTTATTTTTCTATTTTTCTAAATATTCCAAAATGGAGAAATATTGCCTTAAAATTGTTTTGGAGTCGGTTTATTTACCGTACCACATACCTATTCCTTTTCGGAATCTGAAACGTTCTGGAAAGTGTCCCTTATGTATTCCTCCGGGGTTACGATTTCAATAACATTGGTTTTAACATTTATAGGATTGCCTAAGATATAATGTTTAATTCTTTGACCGTTCACCACCTTCGGATTTGTGCCTTCGAAGTTGTTGATTTTTATGGCACCGGAATGATAGACCTCCTCGATAACGTAAGGGCCTTCCCATTTAGAGAGAAGTTTTCCTGCAAAAAATCTTAAACGAGAGTTGTATAGCAATACATAATCACCTACGTTAAACTCACACTTTTGTATCCTTTTGTCATGCCATCTTTTAACTTTTTCTTTAAACAACTTGGCATTTTCATAAGCTTGGGTTCTCCATTCATCGAGTGAGCTAATATCAAATAACCTCTTCTCACCGGCAAGTTTGAACTCATAGTTGAGCTCTTTAATATCCCAGTATGCCTTATGTTCTAGTTCGAGAGGTAAGTGACATGCTTTTCCATAAACCATTTTATACGGAGACATACCCATAGGATTTTTATATGCAGTTCTATAGGCCCATATTGCATCATCAAGTTTCTTGGACCAATTCTTTCTAGACCTATTGACAGTCTTTTGCAAAATTTTGAGCTCTCTATTACTCAATTCTACTTGACCACTAGAATGTGGGTGATAAGGAGATGAAATTCTATGATTAACGTCATACTTATCAAGCATTTTACGGAAAGCACCATGAATAAAATGTGAACCACCATCAGTCATTAAATATCTAGGGACTCCGAACCTCGGAAAAATAACTTCTTTAAGCATTTTAATAGAAGTGTTATGATTAGCACTACTAGTTGGAATAGCTTCTAGCCACTTAGTAACATAATCAACAGCAACTAAAATATGTGTACATCCATTAGAGGCAGGAAAAGGTCCCATATAATCAAAGCCCCAAACATCAAATGGTTCAATAATAAGTGAATAATTCATAGGCATTTCTTGACATCTACTAATATTACCAATTCTTTGACATTCATCACAAGACAAGACAAACTTACGGGCATCCTTGAAGAGAGTGGGCCAATAAAAACCTGATTGCAATACCTTATGTGCAGTTCTATCTCCCGCGTGGTGTCCTCCATAAGCTTCGGAGTGGCACTTGTGTAGGATCTGTTCCTGTTCATGCTCAGGTACACAACGTCTAATAACACCATATACTCCTTCTTTATAGAGATGTGGGTCATCCCAAAAGTAATGTCTCAAATCATAGATTTTTTTTCTTTTGCTGGTATGTGAAACTAGGCGGTATGAATTTAGCAATGATGTAATTAGCATAATCAGCATACCATGGAGTACTACGAGAAGTACTTATAACATTTAATTGTTCATCAGGAAAGCTATCATCAATAGGTAGTGGGTCATCAAGAACATTTTCTAACCTAGACAAGTTATCTGCAACGGGGTTCTCAGCTCCTTTTCTATCAACAATATGCAAATCAAATTCTTGTAGCAAGAGAACCCATCTAATAATTCTAGGTTTAGCATCTTTCTTTTCCATCAGGTATTTAATAGCCGCATGATTAGTGTGAATAGTTACTTTAGAATCAACAATATAAGGTCTGAACTTATCACAAGCAAATACAACTGCTAAGAATTCCTTTTCAGTAGTAGCATAATTTCTTTGAGCATTGTCTAAAGTTTTACTAGCATAATGGATAACATTTAATTTCTTATCAACTCTTTGCCCTAGAACAGCACCTACAGCATAATCACTAGCATCACACATAATTTCAAAGGGTAAATTCCTATCAGGTGGCTAAACAATAGGTGCAGAGATCAATGCTTTCTTAAGTATTTCAAATGCTTCTACACAATCATCATCAAAGACAAATGGTATATCCTTTTGTAATAAATTAGTCAGAGGCCGAGAAATTTTTGAGAAGTCCTTAATGAACCTCCTATAAAATCCGGCGTGACCAAGGAAACTTCTTATACCTTTGATGTCCTTGGGACATGGCATCTTTTCAATAGCATCAACCTTGGCTTTATCAACTTCAATACCTCTTTCAGAAACTTTATGCCCCAAGACAATACCTTCATTAACCATAAAGTGGCACTTTTCTCAATTCAAGACAAGATTAGTTTCTTCACATCTCTGCAAAACTTGATCAAGATTGCTCAAGCAATCATCAAAAGAAGATCCATAGACGGAAAAGTCGTCCATGAAAACCTCACAAATCTTTTCACAAAAGTCAGAGAATATAGCCATCATGCATCTTTGAAAGGTAGCAGGTGCATTACATAAACCAAAAGGCATACGTCTATAAGCAAAAGTACCAAAAGGGCAAGTAAAAGTAGTCTTTCATTGATCCTTAGCCGACACAGGTATTTGAGAGAAACCGGAATAACCATCTAGAAAGCAATAGTGTGTATGTTTGCATAATCTTTCTAGCATCTGATCAATAAAAGGCAAGGGGTAATGATCTTTCTTAGTAGCCTTATTTAATTTGCGGAAATCAATTACCATCCTATAACCTGTAATAATTCTTTGTGGAATCAATTCATCTTTATCATTAGGAACAATAGTAACACCTCCCTTCTTAGGGACACAATGAACAGGACTTACCCACTGACTATGAGCAACGGGATAAATTATACCTGCCTCCAAAAGCTTTAGTATCTCTTTTCTTACCACTTCTTTCATCTTAGGATTAAGCCTTCGTTGATGATCACAGACTGGTTTGGCATCTTCTTCCAAATTTATTTTATGTTGACATAGAGTGGGACTAGTGCCCTTAAGATCATCAAGAGTATACCCAATAGCAGCACGGTGCTTCTTCAGAGTTTTCAATAATCTTTATTCTTCATGCTCTGAAAGGTTAGCACTAATAATAACAGGATATATCTTCTTTTCATCAAGATAAGCATATTTAAGATTATCAGGCAACGGTTTAAGCTCAAACACGGGATCACCCTTGGGTGGAGGAGGATCCCCTAGGATTTCAACAGGCAAATTGTGTTTCATAATAGGTTCCTGTTTAAAGAATACTTCATCTATTTCCCTTCTTTCATTCATAAACATATCATTTTCATGGTCTAGCAAATATTGTTCTAAAGGATCACTAGGAGGTACGGAAATAGAAGCAAGACCAATAATTTCATCCTTACTAGGTAATTCTTCTTCACGATGTTGTTTACTAAATTTAGAGAAATTAAACTCATGAGACATATCACCCAAACCAATAGTAACAACATTCTTTTTGCAGTCTATTCTAGCATTGACAGTATTCAAGAAGGGTCTACCAAATATAATGGGACAAAAGTTGTCTTGTGGGGAACTGAGAACAAGAAAATCAGCAGGATATTTAGTTTTCCCACACAAGACTTCAACATCTCTAACAATTCCCATTGCTGATATAGTATCTCTATTAGCAAGTTTAATTGTAACATCAATACCTTCTACCTCAGCGGGTGCAATATCATGCATAATTTCTTTATACAAGTCATAAGGTATAACACTAGCACTAGCACCCATATCACATAAGCCATGATAACAATGATCTCCTATTTTAACATAAATAACAGGCACGCCTAGCACAGGTCTGTGTTTATCTTTAGCACAGGGTTTGGCAATTCTAACAGTTTCACCACAAAAATGAATAACATGCCCATCAATATTATCAGACAAGAGATCTTTAACAATAGCAATATTAGGTTCAACTTTAACTTGCTCAGGAGTTGTATAAGTTCTAATATTACTTTTACGAACCATAGTTGAAGCTTTAGCGTGATCCTTTATTCTAACAGGGAAAGGTGGTTTCTCAACATAAGAAGTAGGAACAATAGGATCATTATAAGTGACGGTCTTTTCTTCAACTTTAATAGGTGCACCTACTTTTACTTCTATGGGAGGATGATATTTAAACCACTTCTCCTTGGGGAGATCAACATAAGTAGCAAATGATTCACAAAAGAAGCTACTATCTCAGAATCAAGTCCATATTTAGTGCTAAACTTACGAAAAATATCAGTATCCATAAAATATTTAACACAATCAAACTTAGGTGTCATACCTGACTCCTTACCTTCGTCGAGGTCCCAATCTCCAGAGTTGCGTTTCATTCTATCCAATAAATCCCATTTGAATTCAATAGTCTTCATCATAAAAGAGCCAGCACAAGAAGTATCGAGCATGGTGCGATTGTTATCAGAAAGCCGAGCATAAAGACTTTGAATAATTATTTCTCTCGAGAGCTCATGATTGGGGCATGAATATAACATTGATTTAAGCCTCCCCCAAGCTTAAGCGATGCTTTCTCCTTCGTGAGGCCAAAAATTATATATATAATTGCGATCACGATGAACAAGATGCATAGGATAAAATTTCTGATGAAATTCCAATTTCAATTGTCTGTAGTTCCGTGATCTCGTATCATCACATAGCCTATACCATGTCAATGCATATCCCTTCAAAGATAAAGGGAAGACCTTCTTCTTGACAACATCATCGGGTATACCTGCAAGATTAAATAATCCACAAACCTCATCCACATATATTAGGTGCTCATCAGGATGCTTGGTTCCATCTCCTGTAAAAGGATTAGCTAGCAGTTTTTCTAACATACTCGAAGGAAATTCAAAGTAGACATTTTTATCTTCAGTAGGTTCAGTAGGTTGAGGAGCAATTCTTTGCTCTACTGGTCGGGGTGAAGATACCCCGAACAAGCCCCTCAGAGGATTGCTTTCCATAGTAACAAGTGACAGTAAATTTCAGCACACTATATAAATTTTTTCTTACCAAATTCCACCTACCAAAGGCTCTTCACTCCCCAGCAACGGTGCCAGAAAAGAGTCTGATGACCCACAAGTATAGGGAATCTATCATATTCCTTTCGATAAGTAAGAGTGTCGAACCCAACGAGGAGCAGAAGGAAATGATAAGCGGTTTTCAGCAAGGTATTCTCTGCAAGTACTGAAATAAGTGGTAACAGATAGTTTGGTGATAGGATAATTTGTAACGAGCAACAAGTAACAAAAGTAAATAAAGTGCAGCAAGGTGGCCCAATCCTTTTTGTAGCAAAGGACAATCCTGGACAAACTCTTATATAGAGAAAAGCGCTCCCGAGGACACATGGGAATATCGTCAAGCTAGTTTTCATCACGTTCATATGATTCGCGTTCGGTACTTTGATAATTTGATATGTGGGTGGACCGGTGTTTGGGTGCTGTTCTTACTTGAACAAGCATCCCACTTATGAGTAACCTCCATTGCAAGAATCCGCAACTACAACAAAAGTATTAAGGTAAACCTAACCATAGCATGAAACATATGGATCCAAATCAGCCCCTTGCGAAGCAACGCATAAACTAGGGTTTAAGATTCTGTCACTCTAGCAACCCATCATCTACTTATTACTTCCCAATGCCTTCCTCTAGGCCCAAATAATGGTGAAGTGTTATGTAGTCGACGTTCACATAACACCACTAGAGGCTAGACAACATACATCTCATCAAAATATCGAACGAATACCAAATTCACATGACTACTAATAGCAAGACTTCTCCCATGTCCTCAGGAACAAACGTAACTACTCACAAAGCATATTCATGTTCATAATAAGAGGGGTATTAATATGCATAAAGGATCTAAATATATGATCTTCCACCAAATAAACCAACTAGCATCAACTACAAGGAGTAATCAACACTACTAGCAACCTACTAGTACCAATCCCGGACTTGGAGACAAGAATTGGATACAAGAGATGAAATAGGGTTTTGAGATGAGATGGTGGTGGTGAAGATGTTGATGGAGATTGCCCTCTCCCGATGAGAGGAGCGTTGGTGATGACGGTGGTGATGATTTCCCCCTCCCGGAGGGAAGTATCCCCGGCAGAACAGCTCTACCGGAGCCCTAGATTGGTTCCGCCAAGGTTCCGCCTCGTGGCGGCAGAGTTTCGTCCCGAAAGGTTACTTATGATTTTTTCCTCATCGAAAGACCTCATATAGCAGAAGATGGGCATCGGAGAGCCAACAGGGGGCCCACGAGGTACGGGGCGCGCCCTGGGGGTAGGGCGCGCCCCCACCCTCGTGGACAGGTGGGCCACCCTCTGGTGAACTTCTTCCACTCAATATTTTTTATTATTTCCAAAAATGACTTTCGTGGAGTTTCAGGACTTTTGGAGTTGTGCAGAATAGGTCTCTAATATTTGCTCCTTTTCCAGCCCAGAATTCTAGCTGCCGGCATTCTCCCTCCTTATGTAAACCTTGTAAAATAAGAGAGAATAGGCATAAGTATTGTGACATAACATGTTATAACAGCCCATAATGCAATAAATATCGATATAAAAGCATGATGCAAAATGGACGTATCAGCGACAAGCTAGCCCATTTTGCGGGGCCGTGTGGACGTCCATCACTTTGACCAACAACGAGCAAGGGAGGTTGTATGATCAAGTTAGATTCTGTTTGGTCCGTGTTATAGTACGTCTTGGTGAGATGCCCCCCCCCGACACTTCTGTGTGGGGGGGGGGCTACTTCACACTACCCGCAACCTCCGCGGGGTCGGGGGAGTCCGGTTATTTTGCGAGGCACATGTGCTACATCGAAGTTGTGAATGGTAGTTAAATATCACACCACACCTTTTCATACATATAGTATAGGGCCACCCGCAGGTGGTTCGTATGTGGACCCATCTCCCGCCACAAACACACTTTTTTTGGGTCTGCACACGGTCCACCTTTGTCCGGAAGCGAAAGGAGGAAGTTTGACCATATATATGATGGACTTCCTATAGGTTTTGTGTTACAGTAGGGTGATATTTCAAACCTAACTATTTGGGGGCATGCATTCGTAGCTAGGATTCCCTTATCGTGACACGAAGTGGGGTTCGTAGGGGGTGGCTGACTAGCAATATTGTGCGCTTTTGTGCGATAGGTGCCACATCAAAGTTGTGCATTGGGTATTCAAACATCAAACCACCCTTTTCATAAATATATTTGGTCCACATGCAAGTGTGTTCATGTTCTGACCCTTTCCCGCGTTATTATTTTTGCCAAATTTATAAACAGCACACGAGTTGGATGCAGAAACCGTCTGTGATTGGGTACGCAACAGGCACGGTTTGTTCAGACTACCCATGTGCCACGCCTGTGCCCCTACAGTCACTCACATCAGCATAGTAGATTGGGATCCACGAGGCTTGCCTCTCGCTCTCGAAAATATCTATTGCCTCATAATCTCGAAAATATCTACCTGCGTAGAGGGTTTTTCTGTTTGATAGCACACAATTTGTATGTGTGGACTATGTGAGATGTTTGTTACTCCCACTCTGCTTCAATCAGTTGATCCAAATTTTCAGTAGCCCTGGATTTTTTTGAACTGGAGCCCCGGCATTTTACTCCCGCTTGCATCCCTCGCAATCTCAAAAATATCTGCTCGGCTGGAGAGGTTTTCTGTTTGATAGCACATGATTATTATTATTTTAACCATGTGTGATGTTCGTTATCCTGCCCCGCTCTACTTTGATCCCTTGATCCAAATTTTTGGTAGCCCCGCCATTTTACTCCCGCCTAGCAAAATTTTCAGTACCCGCGGCATTTCCTCAAACACCACCTTTGACCCCCTCCACACACACACACACACACCCCAAATCCTTCGCTCACCCCAAATCCCCCGCTCACACACATACATACCACCCCTCCCTCGCTCCAAATCTAGCTAGCTCTCCGTCGCTGCCACACCGCCTCCATCGTCAACCTCTGCTAGTCTGCCCATGTAGTTTAACCATCGATATGCATACCCTTTCCGCCTGAGTTTCTTAGATGACGCCTGCAAAACGCCCCCTTTCTCACAGATCACCATCCCCACCCCCTCCCCCACTCCAGAGCGTCGCAGCCTAAGCCCGGCTACACTTCCCTAGGAGCTCGAGGAGCGAATGGCCCAAACGAGCTTTACTGCGGCCTCTTCACCCGACGTCGGCGAGGTGGCCGCCGAGGAAGCTGACGACGATGACTGGACCTGGATGGAGCCTTTCAATCAGTGGGCTAAAGTATTTTGGCATGTCACGGTCGCCGGCTACGACATCGAGGTCGTCGACACCGACGGCTTGATGCGGGCTATGTCACGGGTTAAGTTGCCCACCCCCAACCCTTCGGGTTTGACAGCTGTCAATCTAATCATGGCCCTGCCGCTGATCTCCTACGACTCGTTATGAACAATTTGCCATCCTTCATCACTATGGAGCCCCTTTTGTCATTTCGGAAGGACACGTTCTGCGACGCTGGCTTGGGATCCTCAGCTGGCAAGTCAGACCTCATTGACGGCGACCACGAGGAGGAGCCAATCTTTGACAAGTGAGGAAACCATGGTTTGTTTTCTCGAACCCTTTTTGTAGTGAGAATCTGTCCAGTATTTATTGCTATATTTGGTTGTTTGCATTAAGCCTTGTTTATTTCTACGGTTTATGGTTGTTCGGTTGTTTGTAGTTAGCATATGTCCAGTTTCAATTGCCATCTTTGGTTGTTCGTAGTATGCCTTGTTTATTTCAGCTATTAATAGTGTGATGTTCCATATGTGCTAGTATGAACTGTGTAGTTCAATTTCATCAATACCAATTTTAACAATAGCTCTATGAATGACTATATTTTGTTGATGTTAAGCATGTTGTACTCCCTCCGAATCTTTTTGGTTCGCATATAAGATTTGTCTAAAGTCAAGCCTCGTAAAGTTTGACCAACTTTATAGAACAAAATAACAACATTCACAATATGAAATAATATTAGTACATGTGCCATGAAAATTTTCATATTGTATAACTTTAACATGGTAGATGTTGATATTTTTTCATATAAATAAGGTCAAACTTTATGAAGTTTGACTTCAGACAATTCTTATATGCAGAGTAAAGAGGACCGGAGGGAGTATTTAACACGCATTTCCATTTGATTGAACAATGGCACTGTTTGGATACTCTAACTTAGCTAGAGGTTAGAGTTAGTTTCTAGCTCATGATAGTTAAAAGAGAGAGAGGGAGAGATTGGTGGAACAGTTGATTGTATTGCTTGAGCCTCGTGGGCATATATATATGAGTACATGGTCATCCTGGAGTACAAGTCAAGGTAGAATAAATCCTATGCTATCCTACGTTTCCTAAATAGCAATGATACTCAACAATGTCTTACCCTGAACTAACTCTAGCCAAAGAGATGTTTGGATGACAGTGTTAGATTGACAATAAATGCACTAGGAGAACTAGCCCCAATTAGCACCTCTTGGATGGGATAGTTTTTTGGGTGGGTTAGACGCAACTAGCTCAAACTAGCCCTCATATTTGGATACTTTAGGGCTATTTGAGCCCAAACTAGCTCAAACTAACTCTAACCCATGGATCCAAACAGGGCCAATAACTAGTGTACTTAGACCTGCATAATACAAGTTTGAATGACTATGTTTGCTTGTTTTTAAATATTAGGCATGTTGCAGTTAATAACACACCTTTACACTTCTTGTTTTTAAATATTAGGTTTTTAACAATTTGGTCTTGCACATGTAGGTGCTGCTGTCAGAGGCTTTGACCCAGAGTTCGACCCTTTTTGCATATGTGGAAATGAGTTGTCCAAGAATATCAGTCAAGTCAAGAAACTCAGAAAGATTGTTAGGATAAAAAAATTAGCGACAAAAAACAACATCTTTGTCTGCACAATGAAGAAGACATCAGTTCACTACAGGATGGTACTAACTGTTATACCTTGTATTTTTAATTCCTTTGCGCCATTTCAAATCTAGAGAAGATATTTATGCATATCCTTGTTTTTAGTCCTTTCCAAAGCAGTTCACTGATGATTACCTCTCAAACCACCTGTGTGGTCAGGAGGCAAGGAAGGTATTCATACAACAACCACAGTTCAATATTGAAGTCCTCCTAAAGAGGACGAAGGATGGACAGTCAATCATCAACAGGCACTGGCCTAAAGTTGCAAGACATTCAACATCAATGAAGGCTCAGTATTCGCCTTCCGCTTCAGCAGTTTTCCAGATGATATTCATCTGTCTATGTACCATTTATCATGCTAATTTCGAAAGGTTATAGATGTTGCATGTGAAACTTGGAGCTAGTGAAGTTGTGTAATGGGGTAGCTGAGTGCTGAAGCTACATGATGTTGTACTCTGATGTATTTCAATTATGAAATCTTTCTTCCTTAATACGAAAATGAAATATATTGTGTGCTTAATATGAAATTTCAATTAATAAATGGATTATTAATAGTAGGACAGTTAGCTGCTAATGGCCAATTAGCCTACTAATTGTGTTTTTATATTGCAAATGGTAATTGAGAAAACACCATGGGCGATGACCTCAGACAACGCACACAGTTTCTAGGAATAAAACGTGTTGGATCAATGAACAATCACACACAACTTCCCCTTGAAAACTGTTTGCGTTAGGCCACCTTGCGCAAACGTTTACCACATAAAAAGTGTGTGTGATGGACAGCCTATGCCACACAGTTTTTCTACGCACCGTGTGTGATGCATTCAACAACACAAACGGTAAAATTGTTAATATCATGTGCAGTGGAAACGCTATCACAAACGATTTAATGGGGAAAATCATGTGTGATGTACCTACGAAGGGAAACGTTTTCCTTGGAGTGACTATGTGGGATGTATATACGAACGGAAACGTACTTCTTGGATTAACTGTGTGGGATGTACATACTAACGGAAACGTATTCCTTGGATTGACTGTGTGGGATGTACTTACGACCGGAAACGATTTGGCATGTATAATTGTACTTTTTAGCACATCTATACGTATAACCGTATTTGATCGCTAGTCCGTCGCACACGACCTCATTTTGCTGAGCGTGTGTGCCAGGAGGGCCTATCCCCGGCGGTTTCTGGGTCCTGTGGGAAGGACCCCCCCTATCACAGTCACCCACTTGGCGACAGTTCAGAACACCGTCGCAGAAAGGGGTTAAGAACCATTTCTATAGCACCTCGATGTACCAGTGTCCACATGCAAGATTTTCCGCATGCAGCGACGTGGGAACATGGGCAGTGGAGCAAGGCCGGAGGGGAGGAAGCTATACCTAGGGGTCGTCGGGATGTAACTAGGAGCGTGGCGGCGGGCGGGATCTGCCCATACTGCAGCAGCGAGCAAGTGGCGAAGGCCCTACTGCGCCGGGGCTTAGTCAGAGAGAATGGCGGGTATCACAGATCGGGACGTTCTGCCTCGACGACTTGAACGAAGAAACGATGGACGTCCTCCCTTTCTGCCGGCGGACGGGATGCGGCCGGATCAGTGACCAATGTTGAGAGAGAGAAACCGCCGCCGCCTTGTGTGAGATAGTGTGACGAGAGACAAACCCCGGAAGGCAGGCTCCATTGTATATAGTGGAGCGGATTTATTTTTTCTCGATAACTATCATTTTATATTCCGTACATGCCATTGAGGAATATAACTTTATTTAAAACTAACGCGTCAAGTCGAACTTTGTTCCGTGTACACGACCCTCCTTCAAGTAAACAACTGCTACACGCGTCAAATTATCACGTGGGCTACCTTTTCATACAGAAATGAGCTCCACCGTGTCCCTGCATGGGTGTGGCTGGGAAAGAGACGTGAGTACGTGCGTCGTGCGTGCACCTGTTCTGTACATGCAGGTACATACTACGTGGGTGTGTGTGAGAGAGATGGTTTGTGCGAAGCAGAGGCAATGTGTCGATGATATCTCAAACAAAAAATGTAACATATGCAATGTGTGTGAAATAGAGGCCTGGATATATCATATATTGAGGGGGCAATCAACAAGAAGAGGGTGGAGGGATCATCGGTGTGAGATATCGTTAGAATCAAATAGATGGATGAAGTGTGTGGGTGCGCGATTGATACAGAGTGCCATCGAATTTGTGTGTGCCCACGTAAAAGATATAGGGCGACTGGGCTACTGGAACGTGAGAGGGGAGATGTGCAGTTTGTCTCTATGCCATGGATACCTACCTACATCGTTTGACAATAGGTGTGTATGTGGGGGGGCAGAGACCTAATTATATAGAGAGGTAGATCGACTGGTATATGTGTGGAGAAGGAGAGAGACCTAGCTATGTATTGAGGGAGATTGATCGGTAGCCATGGATATGTGTAGCAGAGGAATAAGGTTTGAAGAGAGACAAAGCTAGAGTGTCGGAGGGTTGGTGGTGGAGTTGCTTCTCACAAATGGCGAGAGAGGCCTGCTATACAAACGGAGGGTACGACTGCAATATCAATAAGAGAGGGAATGCGTGCCTGTCTATGTCGTGCGTGTGAGAGACGGGTCAGGAGGCATGCAAGGATGATGAGGGGGACGATATGGCTAGGGGACGATATGGCTGTGGTAAGCAGACATAACTATATAGGAAGATCAATCGTCGTGTGTCGGAGAAAGGGAGAGACATAACTAGTGAGGTACGTTGATCGGTGCGTGGAGAAAGAGTTATAGTTGACCTAGCTATATGTAGGGAGATCGGTAGGTATACATGCATCCATGTGTTAGAAGCAAATAAGGCCCGGAGAGACGGATAGAGTGAGAGGGATGCGGCTAGGAGGTGGTGCGAGAAGCTGACTATATCGAGGGGGAGGAGTGTGCGAGTATGAGACCGATGAAAAGAGGGGCGGGAGTGTGCACATGAGTGGAACTGTATTAGACAGAGGAGGGCATGGACGGTGAGAAGAGAAGAGGGAAAGCGTGTGTTTGTGGTAGGTTCGCCTGGCTAGAGAGGTATATTGATCGGTGTTTGCCAGAAAGAAGGAGCTAGAGGGTCTACAAACAATGTGGGTGAACAACCAAAGAGAAATAATGAATGTGCGCGATGGAGAGAATGTTGAGGGAGAGTCAGAGGGAGGTGGGCATGTGCATGCACGAGCGAAAGTTAGTAGCTACAAGGAGAAGAGGATTGTGTGGGTGTAAAAGACGAACAGATATCATAATTCATTATAAAAGTGGATTCAGATATTTGAACAAGAGACCATAGTGTTTTAAACCATTGCATATGCATGAATATAATGGTGATACGCATGGTGTGGTCATGAACATGTTATACTACATATAATATATATATATTTATATATTTCGAATTTGTGATAATGTGTGGCTTTTGCAACTCAAGGCTAAATACTTGACATAATGTAGGGGGTCGGGCACTATACTCTATATGATAAATATAGTGTACATATGAAACATGGTTTAGATTTTGAAGATCTAGCTAGTACTTCAAATGTACTATTATTTGGAATCAACATCAAGCGTATTCAAAATTTTGAATTCGAGTTCATATAGTACACGTAGTTCATATAAATCTCTCACTACAAGGATACCCCTGTAAAGCAACACATATTCTACATCATTTCGACTATTTGTTGCAAAATTCACAGTAGATACACATATAAGCGGTGTAGCATATGTGTTGCGGACTTCAGCTCGTGACCCTGTCGTGGTGCAACAGATCTTATATGTTGCCATGTATTGGTTGCAAATTGTATCTATTAGAAGACTGCAAATATAGATAATTAAAAATAGAAATTTAATTCAGCACAAAAAATTAATTAGACACGCCGGTAGACATTATGAATGTGACACAAAAATCTTTTTTTAGGGATACGTGGCGCAAAAATATGTGTTAACCGTCCGAGCAAAACCAAATCGCGCGAAGTCCACCATTTTTTTCTCCGATCCAGATTGATATTCGCCTTCAAGTCCGGATCGATCTAGGTCACGAAACAAATCAATCATCCAATTTGCTCTCGTTGAGCACGAAGGCAGGAAGGCGGCCGAGCAGGGCGGTGATGGATTGGGGAGCGGCGGGAAGGCGGCGACGGACTGGGGAGCGGCGGGAAGGCAGCGCAACGGACTGGGGAGCGGCGGGAAAGCGGCAACGGTCTGGGGAGCGGCGGGAAGGCGGCGACGGACAGGGGAGTGCTGGCTTTGTGGGCAGCGAAGGGAGAAGCAGCAAGGCCGCGGTAGGAAAGATGCAAGTCGTGTGCTAACGGCCTCTGCTCCTCTGGCTTCCCATCCAGCCTGCCCGTCGGTGGCGCGCTGCTCCTCCGGCCACCCTTCTTGTCCCTCACCGTGTACGACAGCGATATTGGCCTTCGAGGTATCCTCTTTCCTGTCTCCTCTCATCCAGTCACCTTATTCGTAGCCACCTCAGGACATGGCCGTCGGGTGTAGGGGGGATTTGGTACATGATTAAGCGGATGGACCATCAGGTATGAGAGATGGATCCATTCCCCTATCTTTGCGATCAAATCATCTGAGAGAGAAGAGCTTCGGGCTTGTTACAATTTCAGAGATCTATAGTAATCATGTGGTGTGTTGTTAAGATAATATAGGAATGATGGTTTAACTTGGCAACAATCATGATTGTAGATTCTTATTCTAATAGAGACACAAATTCAAATTTAGTTCGAATTGTGACGGTGGTATAGACATTTGGAATGCACTAAAATGTTCGTATGAGTAGGTTACATGCATTATACAGCGATCGAAAAAAATTAATTGGACATGACATGGATTCATAGCTTTGAATAGCATTTGTACAGTAAAACGGGACAAGACTCTCTCTTTGTGTGGTGCGAATAGTTTTATTTTTTCATTTTTTCGTTGAGGGAAATGCGAATTGATTTGGTATGTACATTATTACACGTTAGGCTTGTCCCTAAAATTCAACCCGCGCCTTGTTATCCCAAAAATTCAGATATCGTGCTCCCAAAACTCGCGCCTTCACAACCCGCGCCTTGCTATCCCGAAATTACAACATGTGCAAAAACTCCCCCCATCTGCCAAATTTCGACACGCGAAATCCCCCTTCTAACCCTGAGCCGAAAGGGCTGCTAGTTCAAATCAGTGGGGGTACTTTCATAACACACCCTACATTTTGGACAAGCGCGTCCCTAAGTCATGCCCCCTCCCATCAACTCCTTTTCGCCATTCGAAAACCCAGGTCGTCGTAACCTCTCGGCTCCAGCCGCGAAATCCCACCCTCCGCCGTCTGCCACCCCACCGCTGCCCACCCGGAGCCTCTTCCCCGACGACATCGTCCACCGCAACAGCTCGACGTCATCCACCGCCCTGGATGAGGATCCGTCGTCGATCTCGTTGTCTCGCCGGTTCAGCCGCCCTATTCTCCACCTCCAAGGAGCTGCTCCGACGATCGCCTCGTCTATCGTGGATACTCCATCCCCACAGCGCCGCCTTAACCTGCTCCACTAAAATCGCAGCATCCTCACCGACTCCTCGGACAAAGCCGATGCCTACCCGACGCCACCAAAGAGTTCATACAATCATCACATCACACCTTCTCCTTACTTTGACCTCCCGGCGCCGCCGGTGCTCGATCCCGCTCCCCCATGACGCGGCTACCTCATAGTTAGCGCCGCCGGTGACATCTCCACGGCAGCTCTCCCGCAGTGTGAGGCTCGCTCTGCAGCGGCGTCCATACCATCCGGAGTTGCTGCTGCTGCTCCGGCTCTCGCTTGCTTTTGCTGCTACTCCGCTGCTGCTGCTGCTACGACTCTCGCTCGCGCTGCTCATGCTGCTACACGGGCTGCTGCAGCTACACGAGTTGCTGCTCTGGCTCTAGTTCGCGCCGCTGCTCCAGCTGCTATCTGCTACTGTGTTCCCTGTTGATCGCCTGCTAATTTAGATCACTCTTTCTATACTACTAGTGCTCGAGCGGCCTAAACTATACATGTGAAGTGCATCTCTGCTACCAGTGCGTTCAGTTTCGACAGTAATGTATTTTAGGCAGGTGTTTTTTGGTGATGTACATTTTACATCTACCACTTTTTGGTAATGTATTTTACATCATCTATTGGAGATGCTATTAGAATCCCACTTGAGATTAATGATGTCTATCTTGTGTTGCTTCAGCCTCGACGTCTTACGGCTCGCTAGAGCTGCTCCAACGATGGAACCATCCATCACAACAGAGCAGTACCCTAGACGCCGTCTATAGACGCCTCAGATATTCCACCACACCTCCGATAGCCACCTCTACCGCAACTTCTTCAGCGACCAACCCACTGATGCTGAGGTCGACACGGCTACGCCAAAGAGGTTGTAGACTTGTCGCATCACTTATTACTCTACATTCATGTCAATCCATTAAGGCTATTTTGGTTCAAAGGAAAAAGTAAAGGAAAAACATAGCAATAGGAAATTTTCCTATGGTACTCTACTATTCAATTATTCATGCATTTGCTTGAAAGGAATGGAGCAAAACATCCACCTGGACCTACTTGTACTATGCATGAAAACAAGACTAAGTGCATTAGTGGAAGAATAACATTCTAACTGTACACACTTTCATATGGTTTCACTTTAATTTGACCATGTTTCTTTGCATCACTACAAAAAAAGACACATCCGTGACATTTTGGGCCAAACGAAAAAAATTTCTGTCATACATATGACACTTCTATGACGATTATTGTGACAAAACCCGGTATCATCATAGATGTGGTGGGCTCCTACTTCTATGACAAAAAATCATGACAGAAAATGGGCTTTTCGTCCTAGGCGGGCCGGAGACGCAGCTGCATGACATTCTTTGGGCCGTCCATGACGGAAAAAACCGTGGTAGAAGCGAGGGCGAGGAAAATATCGGGGAGTTCCCGGTTACGGTGGGAGGTCGGGGGCTGAGCGATGCGCGTTTCTCTCGTACACGTACACGCGTGTGTGCGAGGCGTTGGCTCTAACTGAACCCGAGCGAGGCTTTGGGCTCTAACTGAACCCGAGCGATTGCACTGCAGGCTACGCATTACTGAACCTAAGCGATTGATCGATGGCTGTTAACTGAACCCGATCGAGCGATTTCTTGGCTACTGCTGCTAACTGAAGCCGATCGATGCTGCCTCTGGATGAACAGTGAGCGTTGCGGGGGGGTTTGGATGAACAGTTCCCGGTGGGGGTGGATGAACCGGACCCCGTGGTGTTGCCTCTGGATGAACAGGACCCCGATCGATCGAGCCGGTTGGGGCTGGATGAACAGGACCCCGTGGAGGGGTGGATGAACAGGACCACCCCGTGGAGGGCAGAATGAACAGAAGACGGTGGAGGGATGCCCGTGGAGGGTGGTTGAACAGGACCCCGTGGTGTGGAGGGCTGGATGAACAGTAGACGGTGGAGGGGTGGTTGAACAGTAGCCGGTGGAGTAGCGCGCGGTGGAGGCTGGATGAACAGGAGCCCGTGGAGGCTGGAGGAGGTCGACGGTGGATGAACAGTAGCTCGTGGAGGCTAGAGGGGGTCGATGGTGGAGATGAACAGTATCCCGTGGAGTCCCGTTTTGCGGTACGCCACACCCCTCCCGATCAATAGGACCCCCGTTTCGACCATAGCGCTCCAACACAAGTCCATTTCATCCGTTTTGCGGTATGCCACACCCCTCCCGATCAATAGGACCCCCGTTTCGACCGTAGGAGGTCCGTTTCCTCCGTTTTGCGGTACGCCACACCCCTCCCGATCAACAGGACCCCCGTTTCGATCGTAGGACGTCCGTTTCCTCCGTTTTGTGGTACGCCACATCCCTCCCGATCAACAGGACCCCTGTTTTGACTGTAGGAGGTCTGTTTCCTCCGTTCTGCGGTACGCCCGGCCTCGTTTCCATCGCCTGTTCCGTCCAAGCCCTCCCGATGAACACGACCACGCATTCTGTTGCCTCCCCATGAACACGACGACAACGTTGTTTCTCCATTCCGACCCAGCCATGTACACGAGCCATGGCCGTACGTATGCTCGAGTAGGCGTTCGAGACCCCGCCCGTATGTACACATACGTGGCCGTATTTTCTTTCTTGCACCCTGGTCGTTGTACGTACATTTACATGCTACGTGCGTGCCTCTACTATGACACGTGCACGCCTCATCGACCAGTATGTACGTATACGTTCGCGACCAGAATGACAATGCTATGTACGCTTCGACCAGGTGGGTCCCGACTGTCAGGCACTTCCTTGCCTGCGAAGATGTAGCTGGTGGGTCTCGGCAGTTGGGGGGCCGGTGGGTCAAAGCAGTCAGGGGGGCGAATCGTTTTGGTTTTTTTTCCCGGACGCACTTCCTTGCATGCGAAGATGTAGCTGGTGGGTCCCAGCAGTCAGGGGGGTGAATCATTTTTTTTGCCCAAACGCACTTCCTTGCGTGCGAAGGTGTAGCTGGTGGGTCCCAGCAGTCAGGGGGGAAACATTTTTTTCGTGAAATACGGTGGCCCGTCCGGTCGGTCCCTGCTGTCAGGTGGAGGAATCATTATTTTCCGCGTAATAAGGAGGCACTTCCTTGCTGCCGCCGTGGACCTAGCTGTCAGCCTCTCCACATACAGTCCATGTCCGATGGAAGTCGTTCCTTGACCACGTTGACCACGCCACGCCGAGAGCACCAGGGCGGTGGACGACGGCAAGGCCTAGGAAGGGGACGATGCGGAGCCGGTGAAGACGCGGCAGTGGATGCCCACGCGGAGAGGAGTATGAGGGTTCACTCGTTCGGCTACGGTGTGAGGCTGCCATCGCCGCAGGGCCTGGCCAGCGGTGGGAATAGTAGGGGGCGGTGAGGCCTCCGCGGCAGCACAGCCAGCCACGAGAGGCAGGAGCAGGCGGCACGACCGGCGCTGCTTTGGGAGGCTGGAGCAAGAAGACCAGAGGTTGAAGAAGCACTACGGCCGTTGGATGGACATCGTACGGTCACTGCAGCTAGAATCGTTTATTATTGACTAAGTTGACAAAGCCCTTGGTACGTCAACTTAGTAGGCCTATGGGTCAGCTTCCGAAACGGTGCGCCCCAGATGTCAGGGGGAGGAATCATTTTTTGGGCAGGTGAAGCTAGAATATCCGAGATTGAAGAAGAAGCATGGCATCTGTTGGATGGACATCCAACGGCCACTACTGCTAGAACCGTGTGTTGAATATAAGTTGACAAAGCCTTGCATACGCGTCAACTCTGTTTTTTTAGGGGACGCGTCAACTTAGTAAGGCCAGAAGTGTGTGGCAGAGAACTTATAGCCCATTTGAGATTTGTAAGAATGTGTAGCCCATTTTTGAATTCTAATGGAATTTACTACAGCCCATTTACAGTTTGTTAAAAGTACAGCCCATTTCAACCAACCGTTCAAAACAGAATTCAATAAAATTTCCCACATTTTGATGGGATCCGAAATATTTTTATCTCGAAATTTATAGTTAGATTAAATAAATTTATATTACGTAAAAATCCAACAAAACATTGCGCTCGCAACAATTAATGAAATTAAAATTTTCAATATCCAAAAATAATATTTTATAAAGTAATCATGTGTTTGGTGCATTTTTTTATAGTTACTGCCCAGTTTTTATAATTACATCCCATTTATTATTTCTTAAAGCCCATTTTCTTGTTAAGCCTAATGCAGCCCTCCTAGGAAAGATTTGCAGCCCAGCGGGGCAGAGAATAACAACTTGACCTTGCCTGGGTATTCCTAAAAAAAAGTATAGCTGGGCTAGCCATTTTCAGCTTGAAAAAAATTAATATCTGGGCTGGATATCTGGCCTGGGCTAGACGGGCCACAGCCCGCCCAGTTAATACCTGCAGTGATGTTTTCGTTGTTGTTCAGAGGAGAAAAATTAATATCTGGGTTAAACATTGAAAAACTCTGTAGTGCTCACACCTCAAAAACACAAATACTGCTCGAGCTGCTTGGTCCCAGCTGTCGGCCGCTTCTTGTGCAATTCTCTCGTTTATTGACTACTACATAGGTTGACAATGGTGTGGGACCGTGATGTCAGGAAACCAGGGGGAAGCAAAATAAATTACTCCGGCGAGCGCTTCCACCTTTGCCTCGTTGTCTCCCGTGGAAACCCCTTTCCTCCCTTTTTTTGCTCGGGCAAGGACCAATGCATGCAGCACGTCCATGCGGTTATTAGGCAAGAAATAAAAGCGCTTTGCATACTATGAATTATGATGGCCTGCATGGGTAGCTAATAAGGCATCCTCTTAACTGCTGTGATTAAATGTTGTGTTTAGAAGAGAGAAATATTCTTCTTTTCCACCAATCTGCTTGCACCTAGGTCATGATGCACCTTCTAATACGACTTATTCACCTAGACGGAGGGAGTATAGTTTTATACATATATATATATAAGGAGGCACTTGCGTACGTGAGGCTATGGACCTGGTGGATCCCCATTGGCATCCTCTCCAAGTAAAGTCATCTCCTCGCCCGCGCGCGCTTTCCGCCCGAAACAGTCAGCGCCGCCCGCCCCGCTTCCTGGTGCAGGCGATTGCTCTGCCTTCAAACGACACAAGTGCCGCCCTTCCGTCCATCTGCCGCCCACATTAATGATACGCGGTTACCGAGGCGGCTACTCCGGCGCCACACGTCCGTCCCTCCGCCTGCCCACCATTGCTATATAAACTGCTGTGCCGGCCATAGCCGCAGTCATCCGCATTTGTTCCCTTTCTCCTGTCCACACCACTACTTCCCACCATGGCTTCCTCGCGCTTCAGCGCTCTTCGTGACGGGCGGACGATGGACCACAAGGAGATGGCAGCCATTGCTGCCGACCGGCTGGCCGGCAGGCAGCCGGAGGACGACGACGTCCCAATGGAGAACATGGTAGTCGATGATTCGGCGCCAACCCCCTCCTCCGCGCCATCCTCGCCGGTGCATTGCACCATGACCATCGGCGAGGCCCGTGCCCAATATATGGACAGTGTGAGGCAGATGCGTTAGGAGCAGTTCCGGGAGGCGCAGGCCGACACCGCCTACAACCACCATCTCCTCCAGGAGCACCTGCAGGCGGAGGAGCAGATCGCCACGGAGCGGGCAGAGCAGGAGGCGTTGCTCGACTCGTACCGCTCCGCCCGCAAGGGCCGCCTCGAGCGCTGGCGGTACCACATGCGGGTGGCGGAGGCTGCGGCCGCCTACAAAGAGGCTAGCAAAGAGGGCGATGTCGTGGTTCTAATTCTGACAGTGATGTAGGGGGTGAGTATGGAGAGGCGAGATCCTAGCTATTGGGAAGCTGTTACACGCGAGGTTTACGAGTTCAGGCCCTTCTCGGAGGAAGTAATAGCCCTACGTCTCGGAGCCCGGAGGCGGTCGACTGGATTTATGCGTGTATAGATTACAGGGGTGCGAACCCCTCCTACTGAGGAGGGGGGTGGCTTATATAGAGTTCGCCGGCCCCCTCCTGCCCTCAGTAATGCGGGGTTTAAAGTACATTTAAGATGGGGCGTTACTGGTAACACCTCTAATAAAGTGTTGTAATGACCATGAAGACTACTTAACTGCTGACTGTTTGCCTACGGAGTGACTACAGATCTTCCGGCGGTCAAGTGGTTGGTTTCATGGTCGAGTGATAGCTTCTTGGTCGAGTGTCTTGAACCTGTCGAGTGGGATGCCTTCAAGTCGATTGAAAGATGATTTCTCCCAGGGGTGTCCTAGAGTGGGACTCTTCGGTCAGGTCCGTGTCCCTACCCTAGGTACATGTCTTCATCATTAGCCCCCGAATGGATCGAGGTTAGAGTGGGGAAAGAGTTGGAGATCTTTCCGACTGGTTCTTCGGGCTATGTGAGTGCCTCGTTTCGGGACAGTCGTCACGGATGACGTTGCCAACCTTTTTCAGTCGCCTTGATCCATTCCAGGCCTTCTGTCGAGTGAATTTCTTTGTTTGTGCCATGCCGAGTGCTGGCGCGATCGGGGTCTTCTATTCCTTAGTAAGTTGTTCTGCGGCCCGCGGATGTCGCTGGATTTGGATTTTGGGAAGCGCGCGGGACGGGAGCAGCCGCAGTGATCGGAAGCGATAAAGCGGAAGTTCCTCGATCTCCGCGTCGCCTTTTTCGCCACGTACTGCGCGCGCGTTTGTTGCGGGATTTGACTGGATGGCCTGGGCCTACCGGTCAGCCACTCGGGAGCGGCCCCTTATAACTTGCCGGCTCGGGGTTTCTAAGCCGTGCGCTCTCTTCTCCTTCCTTCTTCCTCTCTTCCTTTGCCAGCCCTCCTGCGACCCTCGGCCGTACCCTAGCGCTGCGAGCCCGTGCGAGATCTCTCCGGCGACGATGGTGAAGGGCAAGACCACTGCTTTGGAGCGCGTGAAGAAGGCAGCGGCGACGGGGAAGGGGAAGAAGTCTTCGCGAGGTGGATCTTCCTCCCGGACCACCCTGCCCAAGGGTTGGATTCAGGGCGATTGGATGCCATCGGTGCTCCGGCAAGAAGACCTCGACGACATGGTCGAGGGAGGAGCCATTCCCCATGAGGCCGCGCATCTCCCGGGGAGGGAGATCGAGCCGCAACCCCGCGACGGTGAGTGCATGCTCCTCGCCACCCACATTGACCAAGGGTTTTCTCTGCCTCCCCACCCATTCTTCCAGAGCTTCTTGAATTTCTTCGGGGCGCAGCTCCATCACTTTACCCCCAACTCCATAGTCTACCTTGCCGCGTTCATTTCTATGTGCGAGGCCTTCCTGGGTTGCCGTCCGCATTGGGGGCTTTTCAAGCATATCTTTACTTGCCGCTCTCAGTCGGTGAAGAAAGCCAAGTCGAGTGACGAGAAGACGCAAGTCATCCAGTTGTGCGGGGGTCTGGCGATCCAGACGAGGGGGAAGAGCTGTTTCCCTTCTATCACCTTCCCGGAGTCGGTCCGCGGCTGGCAGTCGACCTGGTTCTACTGCCAGGACCAGGCGACCCCCGGACAGTCGACCGGTCTTCCTCCTTTTTCACTCGACCGAGCCGAGAAGCCTATCTCTCTGAAAGTCACGCTGGAGGAAAGCGCCCAAGTCAAAGTATTGGCGGCTCGAGTGGTTGAACTTGTCCGTGAGGGGGTGACTGGGATGGACCTGTTAGAGGTCTTTCTCCAGAGGCGCATCCAACCGCTCCAGGCGCGAGACCATCCGATGTGGCTGTATTCTGGCCTTGACGACACCACTCGAATCCACCCGGAGGAGGTCACTGATGAGATGCTGGAGGGGTGGCTGTCAAGCATCACGGGGAACAAAGACAACCCCCGAGGAGCCAGAAGGGTGATTCCACTCGACAACTCATATGAGGTGGATCAGGTATGTCTTTGTGTCGGATATCTGGCCTTCTGTATTAGTCTTCTTTATGCAAGTCGACTGACTTTCGTCCTGTCCGTTGTCCTCCAGGCTACCACTGAGATGTACTCGACGCCCAGCGGGGCGCAAGGGCCGACCGAGGAAGGTGAGGGGAGCGGAGGCGAGAGCGGGGACGACCAGGTCGAGTGGGAGTCCGACGGTGAGGGAGAGGAGGGCGACGACATCTTCTCCAGTGAAGAGGAGGAGGAGGCTGAACCTCCCCGCCCGGAGGGATGGTCCAAGCTCGCCCATGATCCAGCACAGGAACGTGGCAAGGCGACCGCTCCTGTTGGGCAGTCGTCGAAACGCCCTCGGACTTCTTCTCCTCCGCCGACCGGGAAGGCTCCCAAGCACCCACGAACGGCGCCATCTAAGCCGCCCAAGGCCTTGCCCAAGATGGAGAGAGCTATTCCCACCATTTCGGGGTAACAACAACACTTGCTTTCCTTTGTCGACTGTGGACGGATCCTTGGTCGATTCGCTGGGCCAACTGACTAATCTTTTGAGATTTGTAGTGGTGCAACTTCTGAGGTCTCTGCCAGGAACGACGACCAAGATATGGAGGACGCTGTCACCTCCAACCCTGGTACGATCACTGCCGTCCTGCTTACGAGTCGACTGAAGCGTTGGTCGATTGAATGTTTTCCTTGCAGCTCCTCCTCATGTTATCGACCTCCCGGACGACGACGACGACGCACCGCTGAGGGTGAAGAGGAAGAAGAAGGTGTTGGCTGACAAGACTCCGCAATCCACTCCCGCGCCTGAGGCTGCAGTTCGGGGTGATGGCGAACCCACTCGGGCTTCCGTGACTTTCGCTGTTCCTTTGACGAGTGTGCAGCCTTCAGCGTCGACTGCAGATCCGTCTTCGCTTTTTGTTGCGTACCCCGTCCCTGAGGACCAAGCGGCTGCTGCGAAGGAGGCTGTACGCCAGGCCGGAGTCATGATGGAACAGGTGAAAGTGGCTCGGGAGGCTTGCCAGGCGGCTTACGACGCAAGCTCGGCTCTTCAGAGCAATGTCCAGGTCAGTCGACTTCAACACTTGGTCTGTTTTGGTATGTCCTTTGAAGATTCTCTTTTCCGAAGGTCTTTAAGTTTGTACACCCAGTGGGTGTGTTTGCCAATTCTTGGACGAGTGGGGGCACGCTAAGTGCACCCACTGGGTGTAGTCCCCGAGACTACGGTCGACTGCTGGCAGTCGGCTGTGGTCTTTAAATTGAGTCGTAGTTGAGTTTCTTCACTCTGTCGACTGCGGGCAGTCGACGTCTTTCTCTCTCTTTTTTACTGGGTGTAGGCTTATTGTCTCTTAGCTGCTCGGAAGCAACTTGTCTTTGACTCGACTTCGGGGGTCGGATGGGTGGGATAGGAACCGGTGGGGGCACGCTAAGTGCACCCACTTGGTGTACTCCCCGAGACTAAGGTGGACTGCTGGCAGTCGACCATAGTCTTAGTATTTATTGTCTTTGTTGCTTTTTTTCTGAAATTGTAACTCCTCCTCTTTGACTTCAGAAATCTTGTGATCTTGGAACCCGCTTGGCTGACTTGGAGAAGCAGCAAATCCAAAATTTGCCTCGGAATGCCGAGTGGAAGTGTAACAGTAAACTCTGCCGAGCTGTGGGCTCGAGTACTTCGATCTGAGGTCTCGGATATTTTAGGCTTTATTTGAACTTGTTTGTCGTTGAATCTCTTTGTGGATGACCCGTCGAGTGGGATTTGATCTTCACTCGAAATAACTTTGTGTCTGTGGTGCAGCTCCGAAGGAGAAGGTGGCAGTCGACCTGCCCCTCGTCGTCCTTGGGACATGAGAAATGTTTCACACTTAGGCGAGCGCTGGGCTGCAGCTAAGTCTCCGAGCGGGAGGTTTGCTCTCGCTCGGTAGGATTTTTTCAAACTTAGGCGAGTGCTGACTGCAGCTAAGTCTCTTCGTAGGAGAACTTAGGCGAGTGCTGGACTGCAGCTAAGCCCCCGAGTGGGAGGTTTGCTCTCCACTCGGTAGGATTTTTCAAACTTAGGCGAGTGCTGACTGCAGCTAAGTCTCCGTAGGAGAACTTAGGCGAGTGCTGGACTGCAGCTAAGCCCCCGAGTGGGAGGTTTGCTCTCCACTCGGTAGGATTTTTCAAACTTAGGCGAGTGCTGACTGCAGCTAAGTCTCTGCGTAGGAGAACTTAGGCGAGTGCTGGACTGCAGCTAAGCCCCCGAGTGGGAGGTTTGCTCTCCACTCGGTAGGATTTTTCAAACTTAGGCGAGTGCTGACCGCAGCTAAGTCTCTTCGTAGGAGAACTTAGGCGAGTGCTGGACTGCAGCTAAGCCCCGAGTGGGAGGTTGCTCTCCACTCGGTAGATTTTTCAAACTTAGGCGAGTGCTGACTGCAGCTAAGTCTCTTCGTAGGAGAACTTAGGCGAGTGCTGGACTGCAGCTAAGCCCCCGAGTGGGAGGTTTGCTCTCCACTCGGTAGGATTTTTCAAACTTAGGCGAGTGCTGACTGCAGCTAAGTCTCTCGTAGGAGAACTTAGGCGAGTGCTGGACTGCAGCTAAGCCCCCGAGTGGGAGGTTTGCTCTCCACTCGGTAGGATTTTTCAAACTTAGGCGAGTGCTGACTGCAGCTAAGTCTCTCGTAGGAGAACTTAGGCGAGTGCTGGACTGCAGCTAAGCCCCCGAGTGGGAGGTTTGCTCTCCACTCGGTAGGATTTTTCAAACTTAGGCGAGTGCTGACTGCAGCTAAGTCTCTGCGTAGGAGAACTTAGGCGAGTGCTGGACTGCAGCTAAGCCTCCGAGTGGGAGGTTTGCTCTCCACTCGGTAGGATTTTTCAAACTTAGGCGAGTGCTGACTGCAGCTAAGTCTCTGCGTAGGAGAACTTAGGCGAGTGCTGGACTGCAGCTAAGCCCCCGAGTGGGAGGTTTGCTCTCCACTCGGTAGGATTTTTTTTGAACTTAGGCGAAACGGGTTCGCGGCTAAGTCACCCACTGGGGGTTCTCGTATGTAAACAGAAGTGACAGCAATCATTGGAACACTCTTGACTTTGATAAAAATGAACTGCGGAAGTTTCTCTTATTACATCTTTATGGGAAGGAACTTAAGTGTAAAAGGGGCGGAGTAGTGCGGAGTAGTTCCGCATTCCAAGCTCGCGGCTCGTCAATCTGGCGATCAACATTGTAGAGGTGATACGCTCCGTTGTGGAGGACTCTGGTGATGATGAAGGGGCCTTCCCAAGTAGGAGCAAGCTTGTGTGGTTTCTGTTGATCCACTCGGAGGACCAAATCTCCTTGGAAGGCCCGACTCTTCACATGTCGGGCATGGAATCGACGCAAGTCTTGCTGATGAATGGTCGATCTGATCATGGCCATCTCTCTTTCTTCTTCCAGGAGGTCTACTGCATCTTGCCGAGCCTGTTCTGCTTCATCTTCGGTGTAGAGCTCAACTCGGGGAGCATTGTGAAGGAGATCACTTGGCAGAACGGCTTCGGCTCCATAAACAAGAAAGAATGGGGTTCTTCCAGTCAACCGGTTAGGGGTGGTCCTTAATCCCCACAAAACTAACGGAAGCTCGTCGACCCAGGCACCTACTGCGTGTTTGAGGTCACGCATTAGCCGAGGCTTTAGTCCTTTGAGGATCAGACCATTTGCTCTTTCAGCTTGTCCATTCGACTAGGGATGGGCGACTGATGCGTAGTCGACACGAGTGCCTTGAGAGGCGCAAAAGGCTCTGAACTGGTTTGAATCGAAGTTCGACCCATTGTCAGTGATGATGCTGTGAGGGACTCCAAATCTGAATGTTAGTCCTCTGATGAAGCTAATAGCAGTGCCAGCATCGAGGTTCTTGATGGGTTTAGCTTCAATCCACTTGGTAAACTTGTCGACTGCCACAAGTACATGGGTGAAACCGCTCCTGCCTGTTCTCAGGGGGCCGACCATGTCCAGTCCCCAGACAGCGAAGGGCCAGACGAGTGGAATGGTCTTCAGGGCTGATGCGGGTTTGTGGGACATGTTGGAGTAGAATTGACACCCCTCACACTTGTCAACTATCTCCTTTGCCATCTCATTTGCTCTTCGCCAGTAAAATCCTGCTCGGTATGCTTTGGCCACAATGGTCCGAGAGGACGCATGGTGACCGCAGGTCCCTGAATGGATCTCATCAAGGATCATCTGACCTTCTTCCGGAGTTATGCACTTCTGACCGATTCCAGTCGCGCTTTCTCTGTACAAGTGCCCCTTTATGACTGTGAAGGCCTTGGATCGGCGGACGATCTGCCGAGCCTCTTCCTCGTCCTCTGGGAGCTCTTTCCTTAGGATATACGCGATGTATGGTACCGTCCAGTCGGGAGTGATGGCCAATACTTCCATGATCGGGTCGACCACAGCAGGAACTTCGACTTCAGTCGGATCTGTGGCACTCTTCGGTTGTGGGGCTTCTTCTGTGAAAGGATCTTCCTGGACTGACGGCGAGCGGATGTGCTCCAAAAACACATTACTGGGAATGGCTTCTCTCTTGGAGCCTATCTTTGCCAGGTCATCAGCTGCTTGGTTTTTCAGTCGAGGGATGTGATGAAGCTCCAACCCCTCGAATTTCTTTTCTAGCTTTCTCACTGCATTGCAATAACCGGTCACAGCTGGACTTCTGACGTCCCACTCCTTCATCACCTGATTAACCACCAAATCTGAGTCGCCATAGACCATGAGGCGACGGACGCCGAGTGAAATGGCCATGCGCAACCCATACAAAAGTGCTTCATACTCTGCTTCATTGTTGGAGGAATCGGAGTGAATCTGGAGAACATATCTGAGCTTATCTCCTCGGGGGGAGACTAGAACTACCCCAGCAACGGAACCATTTAGCATCTTAGATCCATCGAAGAACATGGTCCAGTGCTCCGAGTGAACTTGAGTCGGAAGCTGCTGTTCAATCCACTCGGCGACGAAATCTGCGATTGCTTGGGACTTAATAGCTTTCTTTGCTTCAAACCTGATATCTAAGGGAAGGAGTTCAATCGCCCACTTTGCCACTCGACCAGTTGCATCTCTGTTATGCAGTATCTCTGACAGTGGGGCGTCGCTGACGACTGTAATGGAGTGGTCAGAGAAGTAATGTGCAACCTTCTTCGTGGTCATGTAAATCCCATATACAAGCTTCTGGTAGTGAGGGTATCTTTGTTTTGAAGGGGTCAAAACTTCAGACAGATAATAGACTGGGCGCTGAACTCTGAAGGCCTTTCCTTCTTCTTCCCGCTCGACCGTGAGTACTGTACTGACAACTTGTCCCGTGGCCGCAATGTACAGTAGCAGAGGCTCTTTGCTGATTGGGGTAGCAAGCACCGGCTGGGTGGAGAGCAGAGCTTTGAGTTCTGCAAACGCTGCGTCAGCTTCTGGAGTCCACTCGAACTTGTCAGACTTCTTCATCAGTCGGTAGAGAGGCAACGCCTTTTCACCGAGGCGAGAAATGAATCGACTCAAAGCGGCCAAGCAGCCTGTAAGCTTTTGGACATCGTGCACGCGCACAGGACGCTTCATCCGGAGTATGGTGCCAATTTTCTCAGGATTGGCATCGATCCCTCGTTCGGAAACGAGAAAACCGAGTAACTTTCCGCCTGGAACTCCGAATGTGCATTTTGATGGATTGAGCTTGATATCATACCTCCTGAGGTTGGTAAAAGTTTCGGCAAGGTCAGCTCGCAGGTCGGAACCTTTGCGTGACTTGACCACAATATCATCCATGTACGCCTCCACATTCCGACTGATTTGAGTGAGTAAACACTTCTGAATCATTCTCATGAACGTGGCTCCGGCGTTCTTGAGGCCGAACGGCATAGTGACATAACAGAAGCATCCGAATGGGGTGATGAAAGTTGTTTTGATTTCATCGGGTCCATACAGACGGATCTGATGGTATCCGGAATAAGCATCTAGAAAAGACAATCTCTCGCACCCCGCAGTCGAGTCGACTATTTGGTCGATGCGAGGGAGAGGAAAATGATCTTTCGGGCAGGCCCGATTGATATGTTTGAAATCAATGCACATGTGAAGTGACTTGTCCTTCTTGGGGACCATGATGACATTGGCGAGCCACTCGGAGTGGTAAATTTCTCGGATGAACTCTGCTGCTAAGAGCCGAGCCACCTCCTCGCCAATGGCTTGCTTCTTCTGGACGGCGGACCGTCGAAGATGTTCCTTCACAGGCTTGAATTTTGGGTCGACCCGTAGACAGTGCTCAGCCAGCCCCCTGGGAACTCCAGGCATGTCGGAGGGTTTCCATGTGAAGATATCCCAGTTCTCACGGAGGAGCTGGATGAGCGCTTCTTCCTATTTGGAGTCAAGCGTAGTTGAGATGTGAGTCGGAGCAGCGTCGGGGTCGGTCGGGTGAATGTTGACTGTTTTTGTTTCACCGGACGACTGAAAAGTTGATTCTGAAGCAGGCTTCTTGGCTTGTAGCAACTCACTTGGGTCGGCAGTCTTTTGGTACTCTTGCAGCTCGACCACTGCCATATGAGCATCTGCAATCTTTGAGCCCTTCTGAAAGCACTCTTCCGCCTTCTTCCGATTGCCAGTGACAGTGATCACACCTTTGGGGCCAGGCATCTTCAGTTTCGATACACGTAACATGGTCGGGCCATGAAGCGCGCGTAAGCTGGCCTGCCCAAAATGGCGTGATAAGCACTTTGGAAGTCCACAACCTCGAATGTCAACTTTTCCTTGCGGTAATTCTTCGAATCACCGAAAACCACATCAAGAGAGATCTGGCCGAGTGATTGGGCTTTCTTCCCAGGAATGACTCCCTGGAAACTCATGTTACTGGTGTTGAGTCTGGACATCGGAATGCCCATTCCTTTCAATGTTTCAGCATACAGTATGTTTAGGCCGCTGCCCCCATCCATCAGGACTTTAGTCACTCGAGTGCCTTCAACAATTGGGTCGACCACCAAAGCTTGCCTCCCAGGGGTGGCAATGTGCGTCGGGTGATCAGACTGGTCAAATGTGATGGCAGTCTGGGACCACTTCAGGTAACTGGGTGTTGCCGGGGCAACCATGTTCACCTCTCGGTTAATGACTCTCAGTCGACTTTTGCTTTCGACATCGGCAAAAATCATCAGGGTGGAATTGACTTGGGGGTATCCATCGTCACTGTCTTCCTTTGCCTCGACTCTGTCCGACTCTTTTTCCTTATCCTTGGACTGTTTTCCTTGGAACTGCTGGATCAGGAGCCGGCACTGTCGAGTGGTATGCTTTGGGTAAATAAAATTACCCTCTTCATCCTTCTTGGTGTGGATGTGACATGGCAGATCCAAAACATCATTTCCGTCTTGATCCTTGACTTTCTTGGGCTTCCAAGTGCCCTTGGATTTTCCCTTGAAGTTTCCCTGGGCTACGGCCAGGGCCTCCCCAGGAGCAGCTGGCTCGGCCTTCCGTTTCTGCTTCCGACCGGAATTGCCTCCGGTTTCCTGGGCGACTGCTTTCTGCTTGCCACTCCGGAGTCGATCTTCATCTTCTCCGTTAGCATACTTGGTGGCAATCTCCATCATCCGATTCAGAGACATCTCTCCAGTTCGGCCGAACTTCAGATTCAACTCTCTGTATTTAACACCTTCCTTGAAGGCACAAACCGCTTGATGGTCCGGCACGTTCTCAACCGAGTGATGCAGCGTGATCCACCTCTGGATGTATTCCCTCAGAGTTTCATTCGGCTTCTGCACGCAAGACTGCAGCTCGGTTAGGCCTGCAGGTCACTTGCACGTTCCTTCAAAGGTTGTGATAAACACTCGGGAGAGGTCCTCCCAAGTGTAAATGCTGCTGGATGCCAACTGATTTAGCCATGCTCTGGCCGAGCCCTCTAACATGAGAGGCAAATGCTTCATGGCCACCTCGTCATTGCCACCGCCAATCTGTACAGCCACTCCGTAATCTTCGAGCCAGGTGTCCGGCTTAGATTCACCGGTGAACTTGCCGATTCCAGTCGCCAACCTGAAATTGGGAGGAATCACCGCGGCTCTGATGGCTCGACTGAAACACTCCGGCCCTGAAGCACGTACTCTGCTGCTGGCAGGCGCATCTTTGTTGTAGCCTTCTCGATGAGCTCTGTTCCTGTCGACCAAACCTTGAACGAGGATGGATCTCGCATCAAAGCCTGGGTCTCTGGGGTCGACTGGAATCCTTTGCCCAACACTATGAGGGCGTCTGTCATCTTGCCATCGAGGCGCATATGACCCACTCCTCGGGGGAGGGGTTGGCACTCGACGTCGATCATCACGGTCGAATCGGTGATCATACTGCTCATTCCTCCTGTACTGATCATGCCAGCCACCACGTCCCTCACGCCTCGGGGGCGATCTCGGGCTGTGAGCTGACTCGACTGTATCTGTTGCGACAGACCGACTGTGGATCCTATTCCGCGACTGAGAGACAGCGGAATTCTGGTCTCCCGCCGCCCGGAGCAATGCTCTGATCTGCAACAAGCCCCTGCCAGCCTCCGACTGGGAGGGCTGAATCGATTCTGCTATACGGGCCGCGGCGGCTAGATTCTGAACTGGGGTTCAATATACCTGCGTCGGCGGGAAGAGCTGGCGTCGACTAGACTCGGGAGCCCGCTGACGCGCTTGCTCGTCGAGTGCTCGCTGGAGATTCTCCAATCGAGTGCGCTCGGCCAAGTTGGCCAAACGCGCGTCTTCCAAGGCCCGGGCCTCGGGGGTCTCTCCGACGATAGGAGTGCGGAGCGCGTCCATGTTCCGGCGGCGAAGCTCCTCTCGCTGCAATGACGTGAGAGGTTCGGGGAGATACTCGTCGTGGGGATGCGACGGATCGCCCCCACCCGCGCCTCCATCAGTGCGAGGGAAACCAGGGGGACTGTGTGTTCCGTCGACCGCCAGAACCTCAGCCGCTGGATCGCTGCTGTCGCATCCGGATGCGGTCTCCACGGAGCCAGTCGACAGGTCGAACAGGCCGTAGAGGGATTCTACGGGCTCGATGGCCGCGACTTGCGGGGCTGCCGATTGGCGGGCCACGGCGTGCCTCACCCACCGCTGAAGTCTTGACCGACCGGAGCGCTTGCGCTGGTGAGAGACAGGGCGGGGAGACGATACGGGGGCCGACCCATATTGGGTCGACGGTTGCCGCAGGAGGACGCCACGAACGCATGCGCGGAAATGTGTCGCACCGTGGGCGGGGAGCGCGTCGATGTCGAGCGGTGCCTCCTGAAGCCAGGCGGAGTCGTCGACGATGAAGGTAAGCGTGCCGAGACGGATCTCACAGCTCTCCACCAAAACTCCGCAAGAAACCATGATCAAAGGGATCATAAAAGATCGCAACTTCTCCAACTAAGGGCTAAGATTCCTGCCCCACGGTGGGCGCCAACTGTCGTGGTTCTAACTCTGACAGTGATGTAGGGGGTGAGTATGGAGAGGCGAGATCCTAGCTATTGGGAAGTTGTTACACGCGAGGTTTACGAGTTCAGGCCCTTCTCGGAGGAAGTAATAGCCCTACGTCTCGGAGCCCGGAGGCGGTCGACTGGATTTATGCACGTATAGATTACAGGGGTGCGAACCCCTCCTACTGAGGAGGGGGGTGGCTTATATAGAGTTCGCCGGCCCCCTCCTGCCCTCAATAATGCGGGGTTTAAAGTACATTTAAGATGGGGCGTTACTGGTAACGCCTCTAATAAAGTGTTGTAATGACCATGAAGACTACTTAACTGTTGACCGTTTGCCTACGGAGTGACTACAGATCTTCCGGCGGTCGAGTTGTTGGTTTCATGGTCGAGTGATAGCTTCTTGGTCGAGTGTCTTGAACCTGTCGAGTGGGATGCCTTCAAGTCGATTGAAAGATGATTTCTCCCAGGGGTGTCCTAGAGTGGGACTCTTCGGTCAGGTCCGTGTCCCTACCCTAGGTACATGTCTTCATCAGGCGATGAAGCGGGCGAGGCGCTGTTTGGTGAGACCGAGGACGAGGCAGAGGACAATGCCGGCTCCGACAAGTCCCCGCTCCGCTGGCGTCGATGAGGCCCTGCTCTGCCGAGGCCCCGCGGCACCAACAACGAGGCAGAGGACACCGCCGGCTCCGCCGAGGCCCCGCCCCGCCAACAACGAGGCAGAGGACATCACCGGCTCAGCCGAGGCCCCACCCTGCCAGCAACTCGGGGGAGGATTTCCACCGCTCCACTGAGGCGCCGCCTGCCGGCAATGAGACAGAGGACATCGCCGGCTCCGCCGAGGCCCCGCCCCGCTGCCAACGAGGCCGCGCCACACAGAAAACGAGGAAGAGTAGAACACGGTAGGTCGCCGCCGCTCGGGTCCAAGTAAGGCCACCGCTGCTACCCTCCTGTTGAAGCCAAGCTAGGCGGGTTGACCATTGATGGTCGGTTAGCTTCTTGGCGGCGACGTGGAGTCGGGGAGTTCTGCTGGAGAACAACGCTGCTTCTACTTAACTACTGGTGCAGTTGGCTGACTGACACATGGGCCCAACAGGCCACATATCAGTTACGCAACTGCACCTGTAGTTTAGTCACTGAAGCTTCTGTTCGGCTCAGCGGGACACAGGTGGGCTTCGGTTAATTAATGTGGAAGAAAAGGCGAGAGCAAAGGACACACATGCTTGAAGAATTGAGGGAGGATCTAGTGCCAATATGGTACAGAAGAACTTCCAGCCCCACAAGTTCAAGAACAAGGGCAAGTTTGATGGTAAAGCAAAGTTTGATGGGAAGAACAAGGCTGTGCAACACACGAACTTCAAGAAGAAGAATGACAAGAATAAAGGTGTTTGTCATGTGGTGATCCTGATCATTGGGCTCCTAGTTGCCCTAATCGCTATGACAAGCTAGGCCGGTTAATTAATTATACCTCCAGCGCACCCCTTTTTAGTTGAAATGTAATGAAATCCGGCATGTTTATATGAAATCTGACCGTGTATGAATGAATTTATTTCGATTAGTTCGAATTCCTGTATCACTGGCATTGGATGAACATGCAAAACAATATGTACTAGCATTATTCCCAGGGTGATCACCTCGTTTGCAGAAGTTTCACATGTACTCCCTCCGGTCCTTTCTAGTCTGCATACAAGTTTTGTCTGCAGTCAAAGTATCTCTACTTTGACCAATCTTATACAAAAAAGTTTGCACTTTCACAATGTGCGGAGTAAAAAGGAATAGAAGGAGTACAAAGAGTTTGAGCAGCTTTTTAGCGTTTTTGTACATTGCAATCAAACACACAGGCCTGGCAATCCATAGAGAACATTCAAAACAATCGATGATTATGCATCTCGGCGACTCACATGTCAGAGGCAATATTTACTTCACAACTAAAGAATAAAGAAAAAATTGATCGATGCTGCTGACAGCAAAGGGCGTCCCATTCGAAAATATCAAACGCATGTCTTGCTAAAATCAATGAGCAAAATTTGACAAGGTTGTCCCATTCCAAAATATCAAATGTCTGTGATTGTGGAATGGTCAGGGTTTGCCATCAGTTCGGACATTGACATGGCACCTCGTGCTAAATAAACCAGCTGTTCTTTTTGTGCAGTTCCACCAAAATCAACCAAATTCGCGCGTAGCTTGTATGATTTCACCCTTATATGTTACAACGCCTTGAACTTATCGGCACCTCCTTTCTTGTGGTGGAAATGAATGATTCAATGTATTCATGAACATTTTGTGCAGTTCCCATTGAAATCAAGCTGAGCATCCCTGTTTGCACAAATACAAAAAAATGATTAGTATAGAGCAAACTGTACTATGAATTGACAGTTTCAACGGGCACATACATGGTCCATGTAGAGCACACTTTTAGAAAAATGGAACTCACCAGAAAGAATCCTAGAACAACATTGTACTCGCGCATCACAGCAAAAAAAATGGAGATTTTGTCAGTCCTTATGAGCTGAAGTTATTTTGGTCTTGTGGGGAGTAATGTAACCATCCTTCAACTGCTCCTTCTGATGATAAGATAGACAGGGCTTCTTCATCCTGGCATAATCGGAACTAGTCACTTCACGTACTCCATATTCTTCTACAGAGGAAGATGATCCTGTTATGCAAAGACAAGAGGACTACTAAATGCTAGCATCACTGTTTGCTCGAAAAAAAGGAAAGGAAATCTTTAAAACAGCACAGATGAAGCACTTCTCAAGGACAATACCACTTTTTCATGACAGTATCTAAACAGTAGCACAACACCAATAGAGATGACAAATCTCAATCATATGGATGAAATCAGTGGGCGAGTGCCAACCTTTGTCAGGAGGCTTATTGTGTAGAGCATACAGATGAAGCATTTCTCCGATACCATCTGTTGCTATCTACGGTGATAGCCAAGCTTCCTATATACTCCTCAATTAGTTTAATGTTTCCAACATCTTCTTGTGCAGTTCCACTAAAATATATGGTATCTTCAAAGAAGATCCCTATTTGCACAAGTAGAGATAATTACATATTACATTAAGAGTGGCATCAAATCAGTGGCAAAACAATTGCTCGTTCCAGCCATAGCAATAAATTAAGATGCAAAACTATATCATTACTTGTGCCATCACAGTTCTAGTGCTTCATTACAGCACCGGGAGTTGATTTTTGTTTTTCTTCCCCTTGTTCTTCCCCTTCATCACTTGGTTTAGTAACAAACAAGCTTCGCCTTCAATGTAAGATTTGGCATGTCAATTAGGGAGCACAACTATAGTACTAAACTTAATTTTCTGATGAACGTGGCAAAATACATGCCAGCAGTTGTGAAATATCCTTATCTTACCTCAATGGGATATTACCGTGCACATAAAGATTGGAAGTCTTGTCTCCATTTGTGCAGTTCACTAAAATGAAGCAACATTATCATACAAGTAGCACAACATATGAATGCACACTGCAGAATCATGTGAAAGAAGGCTAGTACTGACCTCTCATGATGCAGAATTCAAACAACTCACAAGAAGAAGATCTGAACCAAATTTGCCTTAACGGATAGGAAGTAAGATCTCCTCTTGTGCAGTTCCACTAAGATCAAGCAATCAAGCAACGTTGTCGGTGTGACATTTTGGTTGAACTGCACAAAACACTCTTAAAACAAAAGTGTTTTGTGCAGTGCAACAAAAGGTCACAATGGCAACGAGGTGAAGCAGATAACCCTGTTTACACAGAGGTGCAAAGGAAACAATTAGTGGTCAATAACGGTGGATGACACAGAAGCCAACAAAAAGAAGCATCTACCTTATCTAAATGGGAAAGAAAGCAAGACAGTAGCATTTCTCAAACGGTGGCATTGATTAATATTAACATAGAGATTATATTAACAATAAAATTCGTTAAACATGTAATTTGCTTTTAACTGTGGCATTGCATCAATTTTGCAGCGGCATTATTAGAGGGTGTTTGTTTACAGGGACATTTTGGTGTAGGGACTAAAAAAACTCCGTGTCAGTCCGTGTTGGTCCCAGTTTTGTTATCAGACACCTTTCCCTATGTGAGCACAGCAAATCTAGTCCTGCTCAAACTCTACAGCCTTGTCCCTTCCTTTCCTTTTTGAACTAGTACTTTCGCCCCTTCCTTTCCTTTTTGAACCACGTCCTAGATTTATGCGATACAACTTTCCCCACTACTTTCCCCCATTCCTTTCCTCTTTGAACCACGTCCTAGATTAATGCTATACAACTTTCCCCCTTCATTTCCTCTTTGAACCACGTCCTAGATTCATGCTATATAGAACTTTTCCCACTCCTTTCCTCTTTGAACCACGTCCTAGATTCATGGTATACATGCAACTAGAGCAATGCATGTGGAGTAAGTAAATTATACCTTAAGGTTCTTGGGGCGTGGTTCGGCAAGCGATGGGACGGCGGTGAAGAAGAAGGGGTCGGAGGCCCTCCCGCGCCGCCGCTGGGTGGAAAGTGAACAGCTGCGCCGGTAGTCCCTCGCTGACGGCGACAGCATTAAGCCTCCTTCCCTTCCCGACGGACGGATCATGCCGGCTCTTTGAGCAGCAGTGAGGGGAGAGAGAGGCCAATGAAGTCTTGTTTAGATCTGGAGAGGGCGAGAGAGTGTGAAGAGAGCAACTACAAGCGCTGAGGCTCTAGCGGGAGAGGGCGAGAGAGTGTGAAGAGAGCAACTACAAGCGCTGAGGCTCCAGCGTGTATATATATATATACTGGAGAGAGAGTGTGAAGCGTGAAAACCCTAGAAAACATTTTGACCAGTCAAAGAATCCTCCTGGCACAAATTATGCTCAAGTGTAGTTATCGAACCCGAGACCTCAAGTTTGATGAGCGAACAGGCTAACCAGCTACACAACCCTCCCGTTATGTTCAACGAGAGGGAAATAACCTTTTATACATTCCTGAATCCTTATTATAACATGCACACAAATTTTGGGCACTTGTATTCGACTTAAGTCAGTGTGCCACCGTATCTCGTATACTTACTACTCCCTCCGTCTAGGTGTAATAAGTCACGTTAGAAGGTGCAACGGGACCAAGGTGCGTGCGTGTGCGCGCGCGTGTGTGTGTGCGTGTTTAACACCATGTGTGTGTTAGAGAGAGCGACAGATCGACCTACTCCTACAGAGAGATGTTGTGTAGTGTATGATTTTAGCCACGAGAGTCGGTGCATCCTCTCATTTCCGGGAGTGTCCAGTAGGGACATGCGGACAGCTGCCACGCCCGCTCCTGACCAGCCTGGCCCACCCAAAGCCCCTCCATCACCCGCGCGCGCTTCCCGCCCGAAACGGTCAGCGCCGCTCCAAAGAATCGGTGCCGCATTCATGCCCGGGCAGAGTGGACGCGACCTCTCACTGGTGCAAGAGTGATGGTTTCTTCGTCCGTCCAACTTACTACTGGGTCTATGTGATTTGACGGCTCATTGGTCTTTATTACTGAGGTCGTAGGACTGCTGGATGTCCCACGCTTTCGACGAAAGGAGGTATACCTACTATAGATTACAATTTTCTCCATTCTTACAGCGGAGGCGTGCAAGAGTAGTCAAAACACGCAGGCTCAGTGATCCGCATGTGGTTCATGGTGAAATCTCTACAAAGACTTATATTTAGGAGCGGAGGAAGTACTATATAGTATGTATTGTAATTTATCAGCGAGATAAATTTGTACAATGCTATGAAGCTTCCAGCTTCTGTTACATGTATCTTGCGTCCAAGGTTGCCTGTTGCAACATTTCATCAAACACAAAGGAGACTAACATGCATGCTATTGCATCTCAATGATTGACAGATCATAGCAAATATGTACTCCCTCCGTTCCAAAATAAGTTTCTCAACTTTGTGCAAACTTTGGTACAAAGTTGTACTACTACTAAAGTTGACACTTATTTTGGAACAGAGGCAGCTAAAGAAAAAAACGATACATGCAGTCCCTAGCCCTTGAACCGTGAACCTTGACCAGGCTTCAATTTGCTGGCAACGTTCGAGCTTCCTAATAAATGAAGTTTGCAACCTTTTGACCATCGGATCATTTTGTGCAGTTTCACCAAAATCGAGATGAGCATCCCTGTGGCAAAGAAATTGAACAAGCGTGATTAGAATAAGATTACTGGGACTAGTTGATGAGACATAAACTCATCACAAATATAGTACGTAAAATCCAGTAGAGGTATGTGCGGGGCAAAGAAGTAGAGAAATACCCACAGGGAGTGATGTGGGCAGCTGGAGCAGTGGTGCAAGCCGACTGTAAAGGGAGTTGTACCTGAGGGACGTAGCTCAACCTTGAGGAGGGCGGCGGGAGGCGGCAACTGCCCACTTCGCGGCAGTGAGCAAGGGACGAAGGCAACCTCACCGGCTTTGTGAGAGAGAACGGCGAGGACCCCTGATCGGGACGTGCCGACAGTGGGTTTTCGCCGTCGGTGACGGCCACCGCATCTACACTAAGCATCCGCCCCTTCCCCAAGCGGACGTGATCCGCCGGGATGTTAGAGATGTGGCCATAGTCGTTTTGTGCGAGAGAGTGTGAAGAGAGCAACCCCAGCAAGCAACCGTGTAGGCTGGCCCATCCTGACTATGTATATAGTGGAGCGGTTTCCTTTTCTCTCCATATGAACCTATCATATTGCGTACGTGCCACTGAAGAAAAAAAAACTTTATTTATAATTGATGTGGCACGTACTACTCGTTCTCCTATAACCTTGCGCTTGGCATCTCCAAAATATTAACCTTGCAATTGGCTCTCCGCCTCTTTGGGAAGTCGAGCAATAATGGTAGTGCGGTATATATCGTTCTGGCTATATGAGACCGAATGAATTGTTGCACGTCCACCACGTGGGCGAGGGAGAGTGCTACATACGGAGCAAAATGAGTGAATCTACACTCTAAAATACGTCTATATACATTAGTGTTTGGAGTATGTACTAGTAGTTCATATTGAAATCTACTAAAGGACATATATATTCCAAACAATATGATAGTATAATCTCTATAACCAAGGTAGTAGGGACGAGGAGTAAACGGAGGGAGTAGTAAATTTTTCTCCTCGTCCTGCGAGCCACCACACGCATGGGCGAGGGAGCGGGCATAAGGCGTAGTAAGCAAGCTTCACCTCATCCTGCGAGCCACCGCGCCCGTGGGCGGGGGAGACGGCATACTAAGCAAGCTTCTCCTCGTTCTGCGAGTTGACGGGACACATCAAAAGTACTCTAGTGTATAGAGCCTTGCCTATAAGGTAGGCCCCACATGGTTTGCCTCTTTTTTTAACATAACACGTCAAGTCGCAATTTGTTTGTTCACCCGTGGTAGAAGATCCTCCCTCCACCAAGTGGACAACCAGTACACGTGCCAAATTACCACGTGGGCTGCCTTTTTCGTACAGAAATGAGCTCCACCATGTACCCACGCGGGTGTGGTTGGGAAAGATACGGGAGTACGTGCACCGTGCATGCACCTCTTCTCTTCGTGCACGTCCCCCACCGACGTGGGGTGTGTGTGAGAGATACAAACCGCGTTCATGGGTTTTTTTTTTTTGGGGGGGGGGGGGGGGTGGGGGTTGATTTCATGAATTATTTGTGGGAATATGTGTCAATGACATCTCAAACAAAATTTTGCATGCAATGTGTGTGAAATGGAGGCCTATCCATATCATACATAGAGGGTCGGGCAATCCACGAGAAGAGAGGGAGGGGTCATAGCTATCGATAGAGTCAAAGAGAGGATCAAGTGATGGAAATATGCCCTAGAGGCAATAATAAAAGGATTATTATTATATTTCCTTGTTCATGATAATTGTCTTTTATTCATGCTATAATTGTGTTATCCGGAAATCGTAATACATGTGTGAATACTTAGACACCAACATGTCCCTAGTAAGCCTCTAGTTAACTAGCTCGTTGATCACCAGATAGTCATGGTTTCCTGACTATGGACATTGGATGTCATTGATAACGAGATCACATCATTAGGAGAATAATGTGATGGACAAGACCCGATCCTAGACATAGCACAAGATCGTATAGTTCGTTTGCTAGAGTTTTTCCAATGTCAAGTATCTTTTCCTTAGACCATGAGATCGTGTAACTCCCGGATACCGTAGGAGTGCTTTGGGTGTACCAAACGTCACAACGTAACTAGGTGACTATAAAGGTATACTACAGGTATCTCCAAAAGTGTCTGTTGGGTTGACACTGATCAAGACTGGGATTTGTCACTCCGTATGACGGAGAGGTATCTCTGGGCCCACTCGGTAATGCATCATCATAATGAGCTCAAAGTGACCAAGTGTCTGGTCACGGGATCATGCATTACGGTACGAGTAAAGTGACTTGCCGGTAACGAGATTGAACGAGGTATTGGGATACCGACGATCGAATCTCGGGCAAGTAACGTACCGATTGACAAAGGGAATTGTATACGGGGTTGCTTGAATCCTCGACATCGTGGTTCATTCGATGAGATCATCGAGGAGCAAGTGGGAGCCAACATGGGTATCCAGATCCCGCTGTTGGTTATTGACCGGAGAGCCATCTCGGTCATGTCTACATGTCTCCCGAACCCGTAGGGTATACACACTTAAGGTTCGGTGATGCTAGGGTTGTAGAGATATGAATATGCAGTAACCCGAAAGTTGTTTGGAGTCCCGGATGAGATCCCGGACGTCACGAGGAGTTCCGGAATGGTCTGGAGGTGAAGAATTATATATAGGAAGTGCAGTTTTGGCCATCGGGAGAGTTTCGGGGGTCACCGGTATTGTACCGGGACCACCGGAAGGGTCCTGGGGGTCCACCGGGTGGGGCCACCCATCCCGGAGGGCCCCATGGGCTGAAGTGGGGATGGGGAACCAGCCCATAGTGGGCTGGTGCGCCCCCCTTGGCCCACCCCCTGCGCCTAGGGTTGGAAACCCTAGGGTGGGGGCGCCCCACTTGCCTTGGGGGCCACTCCACCCTTGGCCGCCGCCCCCCCCCCTAGGAGATCCCATCTCCTAGGGCCGGCGCCCCCCTAGGGGGGCCTATATAAAGGGGGGGAGGTAGGGGCGGCCGCACCCTTGAGTCTTGGCGCCTCCCTCTCCCCTGCTACACCTCTCCCTCTCGCAGTAGAACGGCGAAGCCCTGCTGCGGTGACCCCTGCATCCACCACCATGCTGTCGTGCTGCTGGATCTTCATCAACCTCTCCTTTCCCCTTGCTGGATCAAGAAGGAGGAGACGTCACACTGACCGTACGTGTGTTGAACACGGAGGTGCCGTCCGTTCGGCGCTAGGATCTCTAGTGATTTGGATCACGTCGTGTACGACTTCCTCATCCCCGTTCTTTGAACGCTTCCGCGCATGATCTACAAAGGTATGTAGATGCAATCCGATCACTCGTTGCTAGATGAATCATAGATGGATCTTGGTGAAACCGTAGGAAAATTTTTGTTTTCTGCAACGTTCCCCAAGAGTGGCATCATGAGCTAGGCCTATGCGTAGTTCTCTTTGCACGAGTAGAACACAATTTGTTGTGGGCGTAGATGTTGTCAACTTTCTTGCCGCTGCTAGTCTTATTTTGCTTCAGCAGTATTGTGGGATGAAGCGGCCCGGAGCAACCTTACACGTATGCTTACGTGAGACCGGTTCCACCGACTGACATGCACTAGTTGCATAAGGTGGCTGGCGGGTGTCTGTCTCTCCCACTTTAGTTGGAGCAGATTCGATGAAAAGGGTCCTTATGAAGGGTAAATAGAAGTTGACAAATCACGTTGTGGCTTTCACGTAGGTAAGAAAACATTCTTGCTAGAACCCTATTGCAGCCACGTAAAACTTGCAACAACAATTACAGGACGTCTAACTTGTTTTTGCAGCAAGTGTTTTGTGATATGATATGGCCAAAGTTGTGATGAATGATGAATGATATATATGTGATGTATGAGATGTTCATGCTATTGTAATAGGAATCACTACTTGCATGTCGATGAATATGACAACCGGCAGGAGCCATAGGAGTTGTCTTTATTTTTTGTATGACCTGCGTGTCATTGAGAAACGCCATGTAAATTACTTTACTTTATTGCTAAACGTGTTAGCCATAGTAGTAGAAGTAATAGTTGGCGAGCAACTTCATGGAGACACGATGATGGAGATCATGATGATGGAAATCATGGTGTCATGCCGGTGACAAGATGATCATGGAGCCCCAAGATGGAGATCAAAGGAGCTATGTGATATTGGCCATATCATGTCACTATTATTATTTGATTGCATGTGATGTTTATCATGTTTTTGCATCTTGTTTACTTAGAACGACGGTAGTAAATAAGATGATCCCTCATAATAATTTCAAGAAAGTGTTCCCCCTAACTGTGCACCGTTGCGACAGTTCGTTGTTTCGAAGCACCACGTGATGATCGGGTGTGATAGATTCCAACATTCACATACAACGGGTGTAAGACAGATTTACACATGCAAACACTTAGGTTGACTTGACGAGCCTAGCATGTACAGACATGGCCTCGGAACACAGAAGACCGAAAGGTCGAGCATGAGTCGTATAGAAGATACGATCAACATGAAGATGTTCACCGATGTTGACTAGTCTGTCTCACGTGATGATCGGACATGGCCTAGTTAACTCGGATCATGTTATACTTAGATGACTGGAGTGATGTCTATCTGAGTGGGAGTTCATTGAATAATTTGATTTAGATGAACTTAATTATCATGAACTTAGTCTAAAATCTTTACAACATGTATTGTAGATCAAATGGCCAGCGTTGTCCTCAACTTCAACGCGTTCCTAGAGAAAACCAAGCTGAAAGACGATGGCAGCAACTATACGGACTGGGTCCGGAACCTGAGGATCATCCTCATAGCTGCCAAGAAAGATTATGTCCTACAAGCACCGCTAGGTGACGCACCTGTTCTCCCTGCAGAACAAGACGTTATGAACGCTTGGCAAACACGTACCGATGATTACTCCCTCGTTCAGTGCGGCATGCTTTACAGCTTAGAACCGGGGCTCCAAAAGCGTTTTGAGAGACACGGAGCATATGAGATGTTCGAAGAGCTGAAAATGGTTTTTAAAGCTCATGCCCGGGTCGAGAGATATGAAGTCTCCGACAAGTTCTTCAGCTGTAAGATGGAGGAAAACAGTTCTGTCAGTGAGCACATACTCACTATGTCTGGGTTACATAACCACTTGACTCAGCTGGGAGTTAATCTCCCGGATGACGCGGTCATTGACAAAATCCTTCAGTCGCTTCCACTGAGCTACAAGAGCTTTGTGATGAACTTCAATATGCAGGGGATGGAAAAGACCATTCCTGAAGTATTTGCAATGCTGAAATCAATAGAGGTAGAAGTCAAAAAGGAACATCAAGTGTTGATGGTGAATAAAACCACTAAGTTCAAGAAAGGCAAGGGTAAGAAGAACTTCAAGAAGGACGGCAAGGGAGTTGCCGCGCCCGGCAAGCAAGCTGCCAGGAAGAAGCCAAAGAATGGACCCAAGCCCGAGACTGAGTGTTTTTATTGCAAGGGAAGTGGTCACTGGAAGCGGAACTGCCCCAAATACTTAGCGGACAAGAAGGCCGGCATCACGAAAGGTATATGTGATATACATGTAATTGATGTGTACCTTACCAGTACTCGTACTAGCTCCTGGGTATTTGATACCGGTGCGGTTGCTCACATTTGTAACTCAAAGCAGGAGCTGCGGAATAAGCGGAGACTGGCGAAGGACGAGGTGACGATGCGCGTCGGGAATGGTTCCAAGGTCGATGTGATCGCCGTCGGCACGCTACCTCTACATTTACCTACGGGATTAGTTTTGAACCTCAATAATTGTTATTTAGTGCCAAGTTTGAGCATGAACATTGTATCAGGATCTCGTTTAATACGAGATGGCTACTCATTTAAATCTGAGAATAATGGTTGTTCTATTTACATGAGAGATATGTTTTATGGTCATGCTCCAATGGTGAATGGTTTATTCTTAATGAATCTCGAGCGTAATGCTACACATAGTCATAGTGTGAGTACCAAAAGCTGTAAGGTTGATAATAATAGTCCCACATACTTGTGGCACTGCCGCCTTGGTCACATAGGTGTCAAACGCATGAAGAAGCTCCATGCAGATGGACTTTTAGAGTCTCTTGATTACGAATCATTTGACACATGCGAACCATGCCTCATGGGTAAAATGACCAAGACTCCGTTCTCAGGAACAATGGAGCGAGAAACCAACTTATTGGAAATCATACATACTGATGTGTGCGGTCCAATGAGTGTTGAGGCTCGCGGTGGTTATCGTTATGTTCTCACCCTCACTGATGACTTGAGTAGATATGGGTATGTCTACTTAATGAAACACAAGTCTGAGACCTTTGAAAAGTTCAAGGAATTTCAGAGTGAGGTTGAGAATCAACGTGACAGGAAAATCAAGTTCTTGCGATCAGATCGTGGGGGAGAATACTTGAGTCACGAATTTGGCACACACTTAAGAAAATGTGGAATAGTTTCACAACTCACGCCGCCTAGAACACCTCAGCGTAATAGTGTGTCCGATCGTCGTAATCGCACTCTATTAGATATGGTGCGATCTATGATGTCTCTTACAGATTTACCGCTATCATTTTGGGGCTATGCTTTAGAGACTGCTGCATTCACTTTAAATAGGGCTCCATCGAAATCCGTTGAGATGACACCGTATGAATTATGGTTTGGGAAGAAACCTAAGCTGTCGTTTCTAAAAGTTTGAGGATGCGATGCTTATGTCAAGAAACTTCAACCTGAAAAGCTCGAACCCAAGTCGGAAAAATGCGTCTTCATAGGATACCCTAAAGAAACTATTGGGTATACCTTCTACCTCAGATCCGAAGGCAAGATCTTTGTTGCCAAGAATGGATCCTTTCTAGAGAAAGAGTTTCTCTCGAAAGAAGTAAGTGGGAGGAAAGTAGAACTTGATGAAGTATTACCTCTTGAACCGGAAAGTGGTGCAACTCAAGAAAATGTTCCTGAGGTGCCTGCGCCGACTAGAGAGGAAGTTAATGATGATGATCATGAAACTTCAGATCAAGTTGCTACTAAACTTCGTAGGTCCACAAGGACACGTTCCGCACCAGAGTGGTAGGGCAACCCTGTCTTGGAAATCATGTTGTTAGACAACGGTGAACCTTCGAACTATGAAGAAGCGATGGCGGGCCCGGATTCCGACAAATGGCTGGAAGCCATGAAATCCGAGATAGGATCCATGTATGAAAACAAAGTATGGAGTTTGACTGACTTGCCCGTTGAGCGGCGAGCCATAGAAAATAAATGGATCTTTAAGAAGAAGACATATGCGGATGGTAATGTGACCATCTATAAAGCTCGGCTTGTCGCTAAGGGTTATCGACAAGTTCAAGGGGTTGACTATGATGAGACTTTCTCACCGGTAGCGAAGCTGAAGTTTGTCCGAATCATGTTAGCAATTGCCGCATTCTATGATTATGAGATATGGCAAATGGACGTCAAAATGGCATTCCTTAATGGTTTCCTTAAGGAAGAATTGTATATGATGCAGCCGGAAGGTTTTGTCGATCCTAAGAATGCTGACAAGGTGTGCAAGCTCCAACGCTCGATATATGGGCTGGTGCAAGCATCTCGGAGTTGGAACATTTGCTTTGATGAGATGATCAAAGTGTTTGGGTTTATGCAGACTTATGGAGAAGCCTGCGTTTACAAGAAAGTGAGTGGGAGCTCTGTAGCATTTCTCATATTATATGTAGATGACATACTTTTGATGGGAAATGATATAGAGCTTTTGGACAGCATTAAGGCCTACTTGAATAAGAGTTTTTCAATGAAGGACCTTGGAGAAGCTGCTTATATATTAGGCATCAAGATCTATAGAGATAGATCAAGACGCCTCATAGGTCTTTCACAAAGCACATACCTTGATAAGATATTGAAGAAGTTCAATATGGATCAGTCTAAGAAGGGGTTCTTGCCTGTGTTGCAAGGTGTGAAATTGAGCTCAGCTCAATGTCCGACCACGGCAGAAGATATAGAAGAGATGAGTGTCATCCCCTATGCCTCAGCCATAGGTTCTATTATGTATGCCATGTTGTGTACCAGACCTGATGTAAACCTTGCCGTAAGTTTGGTAGGTAGGTACCAAAGTAATCCTGGCAAGGAACACTGGACAGCGGTCAAGAATATCCTGAAGTACCTGAAAAGGACTAAGGAAATGTTTCTCGTTTATGGAGGTGACGAAGAGCTCGTCGTAAAGGGTTACGCCGATGCTAGCTTCGACACAGATCTGGATGACTCTAAGTCACAAACCGGATACGTGTATATTTTGAATGGTGGGGTAGTAAGCTGGTGCAGTTGCAAGCAGATCGTTGTGGCGGGATCTACATGTGAAGCGGAGTACATGGCAGCCTCGGAGGCAGCGCATGAAGCAATTTGGGTGAAGGAGTTCATCACCGACCTAGGAGTCATACCCAATGCGTCGGGGCCGATCAAACTCTTCTATGACAACACTGGAGCTATTGCACTTGCCAAGGAGCCCAGGTTTCACAAGAAGACCAGGCACATCAAGCGTAGCTTCAACTCCATTCGTGAAAATGTTCAAGATGGAGACATAGATATTTGTAAAGTACATACGGACCTGAATGTAGCAGATCCGTTTGAAAGTGCAACTATCCCTAGGTGGTTTTGGTAATTCATAACAACATATAGCTCATTGAGCTAATGCTATTCCAAGATGACTATTTCAGGAAAGCTTAATGATTGGCATGGCATGGATGTGAAAGTGGAACCCTCAAAATGCTAAGGACAAAGGATTGGCTCAAGCTCAAAAGCTCAAGACTCTTCATTTTATATTTTAGTGATCCAAGATCACATTGAGTCTTTAGAAAAAGCCAATACTATCAAGGAGGGATGAGGTGTTGCTTAATGAGCCTCTTGCTTCATGTGCTTAGTGATATGCTCCAAAACCCTCAACTACTTTCCCATATCCACATATGACCTAAACCCTAAGCCAAACTCGGTCCTACCGATTCTTTCTATCCGGCGCCACCGAGTTTCACTTGTCATAAGCCACTGCCAAACCCTAGCAATTCGGTTCTACCGATAGGGATCTCGGTCTCACCGAGATGGGATTGCAAACTCTCTGTTTCCCTTTCGTAACTTTTCGGTCTCACCGAAAGAGCGAATCGGTCCCACCGAGATTGCAATGTAAATTCAGTGTTTCCTTTTTGTAACTTCTCGGTCTCACCGAAAGAGCAAATCGGTCCCACCGAGTTTGCCTGACCAACTCTCTGGTTAGCTAATTACCAAAATCGGTCTCACCGAGTTTGTGTAATCAGTCTCACCGAGATTACGTTATGCCCAAACCCTATCCATATCGGTCCTACCGAGTTGCATGTCAGTCCCACCGAAAATCTCTAACGGTCACTAGGTTTACCTTTTCGGTCCGACCGAGTTTGTTGATTCGGTCCCACCGAGATTGGAAAACTGTGTGTAACGGTTGGATTTTGTGTGGAGGCTATATATATACCCCTCCACCTCCTCTTCATTCGTGGAGAGAGCCATCAGAACACATACACAATTCCAACTCATATGTTCTGAGAGAGAACCACCTACTCATGTGTTGAGACCAAGGTATTCCATTCCTACCATATGAATCTTGATCTCTAGCCTTCCCCAAGTTGCTTTCCACTCAAATCTTCTTTCCACAAAATCCAAATCCTATGAGAGAGAGTTGAGTGTTGGGGAGACTATCATTTGAAGCACAAGAAGCAAGGAGTTCATTACCTACACACCATTTGTTACTTCTTGGAGAGTGGTGTCTCCTAGATTGGCTAGGTGTCACTTGGGAGCCTCCGACAAGATTGTGGAGTTGAACCAAGGAGTTTGTAAGGGCAAGGAGATCGCCTACTTCGTGAAGATCTACCGCTAGTGAGGCAAGTCCTTCGTGGGCGATGGCCATGGTGGGATAGACAAGGTTGCTACTTCGTGGACCCTTTGTGGGTGGTTGCTTCTTCGTGGACCCTTTGTGGGTGGAGCCCTTCGTGGACTCGCACAACCGTTACCCTTCGTGGGTGGAGCCCTCCGTGGACTCGCGCAACCGTTACCCTTCGTGGGTTGAAGTCTCCATCAACGTGGATGTAGGATAGCACCACCTATCCGAACCACGGGAAAAACATCCGTGTCTCCAATTGCGTTTGAATTCTCCAAACCCTTCCCTTTACATTCTTGCAAGTTGCATGCTTTACTTTCCGCTGCCAATATACTCTTTGCATGCTTGCTTGAATAGTGTGATGATTGCTTGACTTGTCCTACAATAGCTAAAATCTGTCAAGATCTAAAATTGGGAAAAGGTTAAGTTTTTATTTGGTCAAGTAGTCTAATCACCCCCCCCCCTCTAGACATATTTTCGATCCTACAAGTGGTATCAGAGCTTTGGTCTCCATTTGCTTTGATCTCCATAGCTTTTGGTGGTCATAGCCTTGGTTTCACAACCTAGGAGAGTATGGCGTCTAGCGAGGGAAATTATCACCGTAGAGGTCCTTACTTTGATGGTACTAATTTTGCTAGTTGGAAGCATAAAATGAAAATGCATATTCTTGGACATAACCCCGCCATTTGGGCTATTGTGTGTATTGGTTTGCAAGGTGACTTCTTTGATGGGAAAGAACCAAACCGTGAAGCTACTGCGGATGAGTTGAAGATGTTGCAATACAATGCTCAAGCTTGTGATATTCTCTTCAAAGGATTGTGCCCCGAAGAATTCAACAAAATCAGCCGTCTTGAGAATGCAAAGGAAATTTGGGACACTTTGATTGATATGCACGAAGGTACCGACTCCGTCAAGGAATCCAAGTTGGATGTGCTTCAAAGTCAACTTGACAAGTTCAAAATGAAGGATGGTGAAGGTGTCGCTAAAATGTACTCTAGGCTTTCTCTCATCACAAATGAGATTGCCGGCTTAGGAAGTGAAGAGATGACCGATAGATTCATCATCAAGAAGATTCTAAGAGCCTTGGATGGAAAATATGATACCGTGTGCACATTGATCCAAATGATGCCCAATTACAAAGATCTCAAGCCAACGGAGGTGATTGGAAGAATTGTTGCTCATGAGATGTCACTTAAGGATAAAGAAGAACTTCACAACAAATCAAGTGGTGCCTACAAAGCCTCATGTGAAGCCCCTACATCATCAAGTGAGAAACAAAACTTCAATGAAGAATTGAGCTTAATGGTGAAGAACTTCAACAAGTTCTACAAGAGTAGAAGCAAAGATAGAAGCTTCAAGTCAAGGTCCTACAATGACAAAAGATCTTCTAGTCGAGAGCGAAACTGCTACAGTTGTGGAAGACCCGGACACTATTCCAATGAGTGTATGGCTCCCTACAAGAGAAGAGAAGATTCTCCAAAAAGAAGAAGCAAAGAATCACCACCAAGAGAGAGAAGGAGTAGAGATGATCGTTATGAACGAAGATACTCACGGAGAAGCAAGGATTCGGAAAGGAAGGAAAAATCATCAAGGAGCTACACAAAACAAAGACATCAAGCTCATGTTGGTGAATGGCTATCCGGCTCCGACTCCAACAGCCACTCCGAGAGAAGTTATCACTCCGACTCCGAAGATACTCAAGATGAAGGTGTTGCCGGTCTAGCACTTGTGTCAACCAACTCCTATGACATATTTGACTCACCAAATGAAGGAATTGGAAGATACTTCATGGCCAAAGGTCCTAAAGTAACACACCCCGAGTATGTTGATTTCAATAGTGATGAAGATGACTTGTTAGGTGATGATTTGCTTGTTGACAACTCTAGTGATGAATACTATGATGAAACGTCAATTAATCATGCTAATCAAGATAAAACGAATGACAATGATAAGGAGAAGATTGAGACTCTAACTAAAGAACTAAACACTCTTAAGTTAGCTCATGAAACTATCTTCGAAGATCATTGAGAACTTTTAAGAGCTCATGAGAAATTACACTTTGAAAAGCTCAATCTTGAGCAAGAGCATGAGTTCTTAAAAGCAATCAATGATGATCTCCGCAAGAAGAGTTCTTCTTACATTGCCAAGCGTTTACTCTTATCCACTTACATGCCTCAAGTCAAGTCTAGTAACAAGAACAAGAAAGATTCTTCCTCTAGCAGTAACAATGATCATGCTAAATCCAATATTGTTGCTTCTAGTGGTTCTCTTGATTCCACTAATGATTCTCTTAGCCAAGTTACACTTGAGCAAGAAAATAGCTTATTGAAGGGAATTATAGAGAAAGGAGTGTACAAAAGCCTTGCCGGGAGTAAGCAATTCGAGGAAATTGTGCGCAAGCAAGGAATGCACCGGAAGAATCAAGGTGTTGGTTTTGAACGAAAGTTCAATGCCAATGGAGTTGAGTGGGAAGAAGATCAATACCCCAAGACAAAGTTTGTTCCTCAACAAGAGAAGTATGATACTTCTTTCAAGGGGACACAAGCTCAAGATGATCTTCCACCACAAGACTACAAGAAAAAAGGGAAGGACAAGCTTCAAGAGGAAATTGATGCATTTGAAGAAGCTCCTAAGACCTTAGTCAAGTGGATTCCCAAGACTATTTCAAGTTCCACTTCATCAAGTACGACTACAACTCCAAGGATTCCCATCAAGATGGTGTGGATCCAAAAGAAGAAGAACTAGAGAGTTCTTGAGGGTGACTCCGCCAACATACTTCACTCTTATCATTTTGGCAAGAACAAGTGCAATCAACTTCCACATCTTGCACTAGTTCAAGGAGTCACAAACCCTCTTGTTGGTAAGACAAGGGACAAGGTAACCTAAAAGTTTTCATGGACATCATCTTGTGTGTGCATCACTCTATGTCTATGGATATCCTTGTTTGTTCCTTGTGGGACTAACCCATGTAGGTATTGAAAGTGCAATTCACTCAAATGGATAGCTCCAAGTGATCTACATCAACATTGAGCATCCACATCTTCAACATCTACATGAAGTCATCATCGACAAAACCCGAGGTTAGTTCATCCCTCTAAAGGGGGGATATCACATCTAGGGGGAGCTTTACCCTAAGACTTGAGCTAAAACAACTCTAAATATGTGAACACAACAATGCTTTATGTAAAAGTGGTAACCCCACTTGAGCTTAAACAATGAGTATGACATATGATCAAGTGTTCTCACTTGACTCCTAAGTCAATATACTCATATATAGATGACCTTGTCATCGCAAATTGCTTGATAGATGCTAGAATTGGTTGTGCATGCCTTTTCACATATTTCATTTGCCATCTTATTGTGTGAGCATGCTGGTTGCATATTTTACTCATTCGAGGACATCCACTTGTTGTTTTGATTGTTTGGTTTTATTTCCTTTTGCCAAGTGGATGGACAAGAATGCCTAAGAACCTCCTCTAGCTATCTATGCTTTTCTCGTCTCAAACTCTATTCATGCTACATCACAAAATTTGATCAAGTCAGATTCGAACCACTCTGTGTGAGGAGCGCTCGGAGTCCCCGATTCGTCATAGACTTAAACTTCCAAAACCTCTTTATGATTCTCGGTCTGACCGATACCCTACTTTCGGTCCTACCGAGATCATTAAGTTGATCTAGGTTTTCGATCTCGGTGCAACCGATTTGAACCATTCGGTCACACCGAGTTGCAACAACTGTATACAGTTTTGCATCTCGGTGCCACCGAGTTGTTCCACTCGGTCACACCGACAGGGTCGGGCTATATATAGTCACCGGCAAAAATTTGGAAATTTCTCCAAACCCCTTCGCCCGCGCGATAGCCTGCTCTGTCAACTTGGTCTCCGGATCGTCTCCTCTCCGCCAGCCGCCTCCAGTCGCTGGTCTCCGACACCGTCAACGGGAATTCTACCCCGCCGTTGCCGCTGTAGCGAGTCTCCGCCAAACTAGGGTATGGACTCGATCACAGTGCTATTCCCCGTCCGATTCCTAGCACATTGTGTTCTTAATGATTCTTGCCACGATTGAAACACTCCTATCCAGTCAATGCGTTCGTAGATTAGTCTTGATTTGAAAATTTTAGGGTTAGGTTTCCGCCGAAACCATCTCGGACCCACTGAGTTGAGAAACTCGGTCCCACCGATTTGGCTCATGCCATTGGACAAGTGAAACTTGGTCTGACCGAGAATTACTTATCGGTGTGACCGATTTTGGAACTTTGTGAAACCCTAGCAGTCTCGGTGCCACCGAACTGTGACTCGGTCTGACCGATTTCACTAGTTTAGGTTCCAAAACTGCTTCGGTATCACCGAGTTTAAAAATCGGTAGATCCGAGATGATTTTAGTGGGAAACTGAAACTAAGTTTTTGGATCATTCTTTTGCAAAAATCTCTGCATTTTGTGATGCTCATCCACTCTATCTCATCTATAACCTATTCACAGGGTCAGCAGTCAGAGTTTGCAACATGTCTGATCAGAGTGACAGCCAGAACATGTCAGAACAGCAAGTGCAGATGAGCGAGGGCACTAGTCCCTCAAGCTCTTCAGATGATGGCAGCAGAAGTACCCCAAGCAATTTGCCAAAAGCTGCCACCAGATAGAGGAAGAAGAGAACTTCAGATTCTGAGGATGAAGATTATGTGGCAGAGGAAGAGGAAGCCACATCAAAGAGAGTTGAGCCAGCACAGGGCACAAAGCCAGGCTTGAAAGTCAAAAGGCCAGCAGGTAGGCAGCCTATGCCAAAGGCCAGAGCTTCAACTCAGATTTCTGAAAAGCCTGCACCCAAAGAGCCAGTTGCTGCTGAAGGAAAGAAAAGGAAGGAAAGAGTCAAGAAGACCGTAGCCAGAGTGCTTGGAAAGGCTTCCATCATGGAAGAAGAGGAAGAAGAAGAGGTTGTTGCACCAGCACCTAAGACACCTAAGCTTATGGGTGATGCTATAAGATCAGGGGCTGCCACATCTAATCCCAAAGAAGCACCCAAAGCTGCCTCCAAGCCCAAGTCTGCACCAAAGAGAAATACGAGGAGCATACCTGCAACTGAGAAGAACAAGGCCCCAGTGCCTGAGACTGTTGTTGAAGAAGATGATGAAGAGCATGTTCTGAGAAAGCACAAGCCCAAGATCCCAGACCACAATGATGCTCATCCTGTGGCTGAGGACATGAAGCTCAGAAGAGATTCAGGGCTCAGGAAGTGGAGAGAAGCAGACATGTATGCTTCAAGGAGAAGAACTGCTGTGGATTACAGGTTTCACACCAAGGAACAGCAAGATTTCAATGAGACAGTGCTGCTTGATAAGAAGCTCATAGTGTGTGACATGAGATGGGTTGATTGGGAGTACATCAAGGACAATGAAGAGCACTATCCTGGAGTGCAAGACAGCTTCAATGCTTGTGGAGTAGCAGACTTGGCAGAAGCTCACAAAGTGGAACGAGGAGCTTATCATGTAGTTCTACTCCACAGCACATTTCTACCCAGATGGAAAGATCACATGGATGTCTGAAGGTACGAGGTACCAATCTACTGTTGCTGAGTGGGCACAGCTCATCAATGCCCCAGAGGAGCATGAGGATGACTTGGATATCTATGCCAAGAAGAAGATGGACCACAACTCTATGTCCAATATGTACAAGGAAATTCCAAACGAGGCACTTGATACTTTCAAGTTTGGGTCTGTGCATTATCTTCTGTCAGGGCTGCCAACCATTAACTGGATCCTTAGGCACACTCTGTTTCCCAAGTCAGGTGATCACAAGATGATCAGAGGCCATGCAATCAATTTGCTTCATGTATTTGATGTGCCTCAGAAATTCAAGGTCATGAGCCTCATAGTAGAAACTATCAAAAGGACTGCAGCAGATCAGAAGAGGAGCTGTGGTTATGCCCCTCAGATTCAGGAGTTAATCAACACCTGCCCGTCCGTCCAGATTTTGAAGATAATCAAGTTGTTATGACTGAGAATGAACCATCGTCTGCACAAGCACAAGCAAAGAAGGAGAAGGCAAGGAAGGAGAAAGCTGCCAAGATGCCAACTCAAGAGGAGGCATCTGAATATTTCCTGAAAACCAAACAAGAGCATCTTGGTTACTTGATTGCATCCACCCTGCGGATTGAGCAAGGACTAGTCACCCTAACTTAGAACCAGGCAAGCTTAGAGAGGATCATGGAACAAAAGTTCTATGACTTGGATGTCAAAGTAACAGAGATTCAGACTGCAGTGGAGCAGCTCCAGGATGACATGCAGGAGAGGAGAGGCAAGACTACAACTGATGCATTTGCCAGAGTGCCAAGAGCTCAGAGATCACATGCAGTGCCAGTTGCTGACACCAGAGCCACCACTTCTGCACCAGCTACAGCCTCAGTTCCACCAGCTCCAGCGTCCACTTCAGCCTCGACTCCGACCACGTCTATAGAAGGCTTCGTCCTTGGAGTGCTCCGGACTCCACCACCACCTGAAGATCAAGCCTGAGCGTCGATCTAGCACTATGCATTTTCTATGAACTTTTTGGTAACTTGTTGCCAAAGGGGGAGAAAAATGTATAGATCATAGGCTTCGAGAGAGAGCGTGTTGCTTTTTTCTCTCTTGCTTTATTTGGTGGTTTTTCGAACTTTGTTTGCTTTTGAGTGCTTGAGATACTATGCCGTTATCTGTGAGACATTGATGATCATGTGTTTGATCATAAGCTACACTTAATTTTTGCTTAATATTATCATCTTATCTATCTTATGTGATCATTCACTATTCTTGGTGATGAGTGCATGTATTTCATTCTTATCATTTTAAGCGCTCCACCAAGATGTATGTGACATGGGAGAGTAACCCATGACTCTAACTCCTTGTGCATTTGCAGTCCAAAGCAAATTTTAAATATGCACAAATTTAGGGGGAGCTCTTACTTATCACATACTTCTCAAAGCGACGATATATTTCATGCTTATTATCATTTGTCGAAGCTTTGATCTATATGTTGTCATCAATTACCAAAAAGGGGGAGATTGAAAGTGCAACTATCCCTAGGTGGTTTTGGTAATTCATAACAACATATAGCTCATTGAGCTAATGCTATTCCAAGATGACTATTTCAGGAAAGCTCAATGATTGGCATGGCATGGATGTGAAAGTGGAACCCTCAAAATGCTAAGGACAAAGGATTGGCTCAAGCTCAAATGCTCAAGACTCTTCATTTTATATTTTAGTGATCCAAGATCACATTGAGTCTTTAGGAAAAGCCAATACTATCAAGGAGGGATGAGGTGTTGCTTAATGAGCCTCTTGCTTCATGTGCTTAGTGATATGCTCCAAAACCCTCAACTACTTTCCCATATCCACATATGACCTAAACCCTAAGCCAAAATCGGTCCTACCGATTCTTTCTATCCGGCCCCACCGAGTTTCACTTGTCATAAGCCACTGCCAAACCCTAGCAATTCGGTTCTACCGATAGGGATCTCGGTCTCACCGAGATGGGATTGCAAACTCTCTGTTTCCCTTTCGTAACTTTTCGGTCTCACCGAAAGAGCGAAACGCTCCCACCGAGATTGCAATGTAAATTCAGTGTTTCCTTTTTGTAACTTCTTGGTCTCACCGAAAGAGAAAATCGATCCCACCGAGTTTGCCTGACCAACTCTCTGGTTAGCTAATTACCAAAATCGGTCTCACCGAGTTTGTGTAATCGGTCTCACCGAGATTACGTTATGCCCAAACCCTAACCATATCGGTCCTACCGAGTTGCATGTCAGTCCCACCGAAAATCTCTAACGGTCACTAGGTTTACCTTTTCGGTCCGACCGAGTTTGTTGATTCGGTCCCACCGAGAGTGGAAAACTATGTGTAACGGTTGGATTTTGTGTGGAGGCTATATATATACCCCTCCACCTCCTCTTCATTCGTGGAGAGAGCCATCAGAACACATACACAATTCCAACTCATATGTTCTGAGAGAGAACCACCTACTCATGTGTTGAGACCAAGATATTCCATTCCTACCATATGAATCTTGATCTCTAGCCTTCCCCAAGTTGCTTTCCACTCAAATCTTCTTTCCACAAAATCCAAATCCTATGAGAGAGAGTTGAGTGTTGGGGAGACTATCATTTGAAGCACAAGAGCAAGGAGTTCATTACCTACACACCATTTGTTACTTCTTGGAGAGTGGTGTCTCCTAGATTGGCTAGGTGTCACTTGGGAGCCTCCGACAAGATTGTGGAGTTGAACCAAGGAGTTTGTAAGGGCAAGGAGATCGCCTACTTCGTGAAGATCTACCGCTAGTGAGGCAAGTCCTTCGTGGGCGATGGCCATGGTGGGATAGACAAGGTTGCTACTTCGTGGACCCTTTGTGGGTGGTTGCTTCTTCGTGGACCCTTCGTGGGTGGAGCCCTCCATGGACTCGCGCAACCGTTACCCTTCGTGGGTGGAGCCCTCCGTGGACTCGTGCAACCGTTACCCTTCGTGGGTTGAAGTCTCCATCAACGTGGATGTAGGATAGCACCACCTATTCGAACCATGGGAAAAACATCCGTGTCTCCAATTGCGTTTGAATTCTCCAAACCCTTCCCTTTACATTCTTGCAAGTTGCATGCTTTACTTTCCACTGCCAATATAGTCTTTGCATGCTTGCTTGAATAGTGTGATGATTGCTTGACTTGTCCTACAATAGCTAAAATCTGTCAAGAACTAAAATTGGGAAAAGGTTAAGTTTTTATTTGGTCAAGTAGTCTAATCACCCCCCCTCTAGACATACTTTCGATCCTACACCGTTGACTAAACCACTCCCTAGAGCAAAACATGATCAACACCAGAATTCCATGGGTGTTTGATTCATCACAATGTAACTAGATTATTTACTCTAGTGCAAGTGGGAGACTGTTGGAAATATGCCCTAGAGGCAATAATAAAAGGATTATTATTATATTTCCTTATTCATGATAATTGTCTTTTATTCATGCTATAATTGTGTTATCCAGAAATCGTAATACATGTGTGAATACTTAGACACCAACATGTCCCTAGTAAGCCTCTAGTTAACTAGCTCGTTGATCAACAGATAGTCATGGTTTCCTGACTATGGACATTGGATGTCATTGATAACGAGATCACATCATTAGGAGAATAATGTTATGGACAAGACCCGATCCTAAACATAGCACAAGATCGTATAGTTCGTTTGCTAGAGTTTTTCTAATGTCAAGTATCTTTTCCTTAGACCATGAGATTGTGTAACTCCCGGATACCGTAGGAGTGCTTTGCGTGTACCAAACGTCACAACGTAACTGGGTGACTATAAAGGTATACTACGGGTATCTCCGAAAGTGTCTGTTGGGTTGACACGGATCAAGACTGGGATTTGTCACTCCGTATGACGGAGAGGTATCTCTGGGCCCACTCGGTAATGCATCATCATAATGAGCTCAAAGTGACCAAGTGTTTGGTCACGGGATCATGCATTACGGTACGAGTAAAGTGACTTGCCGGTAACGAGATTGAATGAGGTATTGGGATACCGACGATCGAATCTCGGGCAAGTAACGTACCGATTGACAAAGGGAATTGTATACGGGGTTGCTTGAATCCTCGACATCGTGGTTCATCCGATGAGATAATCGAGGAGCATGTGGGAGCCAACATGGGTATCCAGATCCCACTATTGGTTATTGACCGGAGAGCCATCTCGGTCATGTCTACATGTCTCCCGAACCCGTAGGGTCTACACACTTAAGGTTCGGTGATGCTAGGGTTGTAGAGATATGAATATGCAGTAACCCGAAAGTTGTTCAGGGTCCCGATGAGATCCTGGACGTCACGAGGAGTTCCGGAATGGTCGGGAGGTGAAGAATTATATATAGGAAGTGCAGTTTCGGCCATCGGGAGAGTTTCGGGGGTCACTGGTATTGTACCGGGACCACCGAAAGGGTCCCGGGGGTCCACCGGGTTGGGCCACCCATCCCGGAGGGACCCATGGGCTGAAGTGGGGAGGGGGAACCAGCCCATAGTGGGCTGGTGCGCCCCCCTTGGCCCACCCCCTGCGTCTAGGGTTGGAAACCCTAGGGTGGGGGGCGCCCCACTTGCCTTGGGGGCCACTCCAGCCTTGGCCGCAGCCACCCCTAGGAGATCCCATCTCCTAGGGCCGGTGCCCCCGTAGGGGAGCCTATATAAAGGGGGGAGGGGTAGCCGCACCCTTGAGTATTGGCGCCTCCCTCTCCCCTGCTACACCTCTCCCTCTCACAGTAGAACGGCGAAGCCCTGCTGCGGTGACCCCTGCATCCACCACCACGCCGTCGTGCTGCTGGATCTTCATCAACCTCTCCTTTCCCCTTGCTAGATCAAGAAGGAGGAGACGTCATGCTGACCGTATGTGTGTTGAACGCGGAGGTGCCGTCCGTTCGGCGCTAGGATCTCCGGTGATTTGGATCACGTCGTGTACGACTTCCTCATCCCCGTTCTTTGAACGCTTCCGCGCGTGATCTACAAAGGTATGTAGATGCAATCCGATCACTCATTGCTAGATGAACTCATAGATGGATCTTGGTGAAACCGTAGGAAAATTTTTGTTTTCTGCAACGTTCCCCAACATCAAGTGGGTGGGTGCGAGATCGATGAAGAGAGCCATCGAAATGGTTTGTGTGTACAAGTCAAAGATATAGGGCGACTAGCCTACCGGAACGTTAGAGGGCCCATGTCAAGTTTGTGTGTGGCAGGGAGACATGACTAGAGCGCTCGATGTATCGGTGTGTGGGGGGAGGGGTGGTGGGAGGGGTAGGCAGAGGCCTAACTATAGAGGTAGAACAACTCATATATGTGTTGAGAAGGAGAGACCCAGCTATGTCTTGAGGGACGTCGGTCGACATCCATACATAACTGAATGACGGGAAATATGATGGGACAGAGAGAGAGAGAGGAGGGAGAGAGGGAGGGAGAGGGAGGGAGAGGGGTAGAGTGCTGGATGGGTGATGGAGTTGCTTCTCGAAGATGGTGGGAGAGGCCTACTAGACAAACTAAGAGTGGAACTGCAATGTTATCAATAAGAGTGGGGATGTGTTTCTGTGTGTGCCTATGCGTGATAGATCTGTCAGGACGCATCCATGGATGATGAAGGGGAACCATGTGTTTGGTAAGCAAACCTAACTAGATCGGTAGATCAATTGTTGTTTGTCGGAGGAAGGGAGAGACACAACTAATGAGGTAGATCAATTGACGTGTGGGTAAAAATGAGTTATAAGGACCTAGCTAGCTATATGTATAGCGAGAGATCGGTCGGTGTACGTCCATTTGTTAGAGGCAAATAAGGCCCAGCGATACGGATAGACAGAGAGAATGGAGCTAGGAAGTGGTGCGAGAGGCCCAACTACTAGCTAGATAGGGGGAGGAGTGTGCGGTTGTGAGAGCGATGAAAAGAGGGGCGAGAGTCTACACGTGTGTCTGACCGTATGAGAGACACGAGGCAAGGACACATAAAGGAGGAGATTGAAGGTGTGTTTGTATGTTGTAGGCAGGCATCACTGGAGAGGTTTATCGATCGGTGTGTGTCGGAAAGGAGTTGTGGAGACTCTGGGAGAACGACCTAAAGAAAAAATGAATGTGCCAGGTGGATAGAATGCCGAGGGAGGGGGAGGGCGAGGAGGGCATGTGCATGCACGAGAGAAAGTTAGTGGTAGCTACAAAGGTTAGAGGATTGTGTGGGTGTAAGAGACTAACAAAGATCATAATTTGATATGAAAGCGGATTCATATATTTGAATAGGAGATCATAGTTTTTTAAACACTGCATGCATGAATATAGCGGTGATACACGTGATGTGCACATGTTATACCATAATGTGATAATGCATGGCGTTTGCAACTCACAGCTAAATGCCGAACAATCTAAACCATACTATACATCAAACAATCTCACATTTTATTTGAATTTGTGATAATGTGTGGCGTTCGCGGCTTACAACTAAATATCGAACAATCTAAACAATACTATATATCGAACATTCTCACATTTTATTTGAATTTGTGGTAATGTGTGGTGTTTGCAACTCACATCTAAATACTTGTAGGCGTAGGGGGCGGGGCACCATACATAATGTGATAAACACATTATACATATGAGACATGGTTTAGATTATGAAGATCTAGCTAGAGCTAGAAATGTAATGTGATTTGAAATCAAAATAAAGTGGATTCAAAAAATCTAGTTCGAGTTCATATAGGAGTACACATGGTTCATATGTAACTCGAGACTAATCATGTGGTGTGCTGTGAAGATAATACACAAACGATGGTTTAACTTGACAATAATGATGATTATAGATCTTATTAAAATAGAGAAACGAATTCAAATGCTTTGACTTCACAACAATCATTACTGTAGATCTTATTCAAATAGAGAAACGAATTCAAATTTAGTTCATATTGAAGCGGTAGTATATACGTTTGGAATGCACTAAAATGTTCATTTGAGTAGTAGGTTTCATGCATTATACACGTAGCGAAATATTTTAATTGAACATAACATGAATTCAAAGTTTTGAATGACATTTGTAGGGTGCATTGATTTGGGACAGTACACGTTAGGCTTGTCCGAAAATTTCAACCCGCGCCTTGTTAGCCCGAAATATTTAAGATATATATTTGTCTCGTTGTGCTCCGACAACTCCCTCCATCTCAACCCGCGCCTTGCTATTCCGAAATTATAACGCGCGCAAAAACTCCCACCTCCTGTGAAATCCCGACACGTGAAATGCCCGTGGTACCCCTGAACCGAAAGAACCGCCTCAAATCGGTGGGGGTACTTTCATAACTTACCCCACATTACGGACAAGCGCGTCTCTAAGCCAGGTTCCCCACTGCCATCCCATCCGCCCACCCATTCGTACACCGAGGCCACGAAAACCAGCGACGAAACCCCACACCCTGCTCCGTTCGCCACCCAGCCGGAGCCTCTTCCCCGACGACGTCGTCCACAGCAACACCTCGACGTCCCTCATCCACCATACCGGATGAGGATCCGTCGTCGATCTCATTGTCCCGCCGATTCAGCCACCCCGTCCTCCACCTCCAAGGAGCTGCCCCGACGTTCCCCTCGTCTTTCGCGCCACCTCCATTCCCACACCACCATCTTCACCTGCACCACTGGAAGAGCATCATCATCATTGTTTCCTCGGATGAAGCTGCGGCCTAATCGGCGCCACCAATGAGGTTGTAAACTAATCGCCGCATTTTCTTCTTGATTCGATCTCACGGTGCTGTCGGCGCTTGGTCCCGAGCCGACACGGCGCGGCTCCATCCACGGCGGCGTCGCCGACCACCTCCTCCATGGTGTCGCTCCCTCGGTGGCGACGTCCACATCAGTAGGACCTGCTGCTGCTTTAGCTCTCGCTCGCGCTGCTGCTCTGCTCTTGCTCTCGGTCCCTGGCGGGTCTGCTCTTGCTATTGCTCTTGCTCGCGTTGCTGCTCTCGCTCTTGCTCTTGCTTGCGATGCTGCTCCGATTTAGCTACACTTCAGTCGACTGAATCGACTTTTGGGTCAGTTAATTTTCGGGGGGTGGGGGGCTCGCCGGGGTGAAGGAAGAACCAGCCGCAGAGGGGAGGGGGGCTCGCCGGAGAGGTACCCCACTATCTATCTTAGGGTTCAGGATGGGGGCGGTGGTCGCCGGCTGTGGCGGGGCGTTGGCGGGGCGGTGGCGTGGGGATCGCCAGAGAAAAAGCTCGGCATGGGGGGGGCTAGAGGGATGGCCGGGGCGGCGGTGGACCAGCGGTGGGGAGAGATTTCGGGCGGGCGGCGCACCGCCGGCCGCGGGCGGCGGGGGGCTGCTGTTTGGCCGGCTCAGGGGGGTGAAGGTTGAAGATGAACCGCAGGCCCATGATTTCGTATCCAACGGCTGCAAAATCGACTGACCAGAGATGAAAAAGTTAGTCGACCGACGTGTAGCCTCACCTTGCTAGTGCATTCAGTTTCGACAGCAAAATTCAGTTTCGATAGTTAAGTTCAGTTTCGACAGTTAAGTTCAGTTTCGACAGTTAAATTCAGTTTCGATAGTTAAGTTCAGAGATGAGCAGCTGATGTATTTTACATCTAGCACTTTGTGGTTATGTATTTTACGTCATGTATTGGAGATGCTATTAGAATTCCACTCAGGTTAACGTTGTTCGTTGTCTCTCTTGTCCTGCTTCAGCCTCGGCGTCGTACAACTCACCAGAGCTGCTCCAACGACGAAACCCTCCATCACAACGGAGCAGTACCTCGGGCTCCATCTCCAGACGCCTAAGATCTTCTTCCCCTCCTCCGACAGCCAAGTCAGCCGGAGCATCCTCACCGGCCAACCCAATCACACTGAGATCGACATGGCTTCGCCAAAGAGGTTCTACACTTGTTGCATCTCTTGTTTACTCTACATGTTATATATATATTGTCCACTGAGCACACGGATTTGTTCCTTTAGTGTCTCCTTGAAAGAAAAAACGTAGGAATTTTAATTTTCACTTGTCCTCCTTTTCAAATTCCTATTCATGAAGCAGAAGACTAAGAGATAGTAGCATAATAGCATTATAACCGTACATTTTCTTGTGGTTTGACTTAATGTCACCATGCTTCTTTGCATCCTGTGATCTTCCAATTGTTGTGAATCAAACACCCAGATTGGCAGAAATCCTGTGTTTTTAAATTCTCTGTTTTGCACGTGCATTCCTATCCTATTCCTGTCTATTTCCTATCCCTGCATTTTTGGAATCCTCCCATTCAAATGAGCCCTTACAGAATTACTTCTCTTACAGATAGTTGTCAAATAAAACCTTGCATGGTTTGTCCCGCTCCTTCTGCACCGTCGTCCATCCCAGCTCAGCTGCTCCAACGACAGAAGGGTCTAGCACAGCAGGGATCCGGCCTCCAGACTGTCTTTCGCCGCCTCAGATCTTCTTCCCCGCCGCTGGCAGCCATGAAAACTGCACTACCATCATCAACCGAGCAGATGACCTCGAGGACTACACGGGTCCGCAAGAGAGGTCTCACTCTTTCGTGTCTGCTTACCTTATGCATCGCTTAATATTACATGCTACTTTATCATCCTGTTCACGATTAGAATCTGAGTCAGCTCCAAACTAATGGTCAAACTTGAGTTTTTAAATGGTTGTGGGGTACATATCGGGGCCGCTATCAATAGTATCTATCTACTATCTGGTTAATCTCTGGTGTCTACTATGAGTTTCATGTTGGGTGGGAAACAAACAGTAAAGAAGCCATTATCTGTATTTTTTAACTGAAGCCATTATCTGCCTGCTATTATTGGTTTTGGGTCTATCCACAGGTTGCTACCATCACTCTAGATTTCTGCATGCACTCCTTACATAATCTCACTATGTTTTATTCCTATGCATGACAGTTATTGTAAACAATGGAACTGAACATGTAGAGCAAAAGAGACGAGCCTTGCGTGGCAATAAAATTTCATGCAAACGTCGCTCCATGGTAGGCGCAAATGCAGCCCCCCCTCCACGCATTCCGGATTGTAATCGAGAGGAAGATATCTGTTTTGAGGGGGATTCAGACGGAGAAGACAACTCCTATTTACCCCCTGAGGTCTTTGCTCTAACTTGGCATGCTGATGTTGGTTATATCATGCATATGGTGTCTTGCATTGCTTACTTTATACATCAAATATGTCATCTGCTTAGTTTAGACATCCTTTGTGCGAATGCCATCTGTTTAGTTTATTCATTGTTTATGTGAATTATGCAACGCCATCTTGTTTAGCCAGGCATCATATATGTGAATTTTGCAATGCCATCCTGCTTAGCCAGTCATCTTATATGTAAATTATATCAGGTCATCCTTTTTTTTGGTTACATATTACATTTGTCAAAAATGTTATTACATTCAACTGCTCTTCGTGTGCATCAGCCATTTGACACGGTGATGGCAAATTCTGGAGTGAAAACAAGGTCTTCAGAGCAGACTATGCTATCTAACGAAGCGCATATCTCGCTGGTTACGGATAGCTCCTCAGAGGAGGATTCAGAGACAGATGACCAGTCCTATCCCCCCCGAGGTGTATGCTCTAACTTGGCAGGGTTATGTTGCTCATATCGTGCGTATGGTGTCTCGCATTGCTATGTCATTTGATTAGTTTAGACATGCTTTGTGTGAATGCCACCTATTCAGTGTCTAATTACCATATATGTGAATTATGCATTGCCATCTTGTTGCAAGACATTATATATGTGAATTATACAATGATATCTTGTTGCAAAGGCATTATATATGTGAATTATGCAATGCCATGTTGTTTAGTCAATCATCATGTATGTGAATTATATCATGCTATCATTTTTTTGTATTATGTGTTCCATTTGTCGACAACGTTTGTATATTCAACTACTCTTCATGTGCATCAGCCATTTGAAGCGGTGATGGAAGTATCTGGAGTGAAAACAAGGTATTCAGAGCAGACAATGCTACCTGCTGAAGCAGACATCTTGCTGGTTACAGAGAGCTCCTCAGAGGAGGATTCAGAGACTGATGACCAGTCCTATTTTCCCCCTGAGGTCTATGCTCAAACTTGGCAGGGTTATATTACCCATGTCATGCATGTTGTCTTGCATTGCTTAGTTTTTACATCATATATGGATTGCCATCTGCTTACTTGCTTACTATATAAATCATATATTTGAATTATATCATGCCATCATGTTTACATAGTACATACACATCATCTATCTGAATTATGGCATGGCAACCCATTTAATAAAGACATCATATAGTTATATCATCTCATCCTGTTTAGTGTTTACAGTCATCATATTTTGAATTATGGCATTCTATCCGTGAATGTATGTGAATTATGGCATGCCAACCTATTTAATAAACACATTATATAGTTATGTCATGTCATCCTGTTTACATAGTCTCATATTTTGAACTATGTCTTTCCATCTTTTTTAGTTAGCCATCATAATGTGAAATTGTGTCATGCTATCCTGTTTAGTTAGACATCATATATGTGAAATTGTGTCATGCTATCCTGTTTGGTTAGACAACATAAATATGAATTATTTCATGCCCTCTTTTATTCCCCACTATCCATTGCACCTGTCTATCATACAATGTCTATACTTTCAATTACTTTTCTTGTTTATCAGCCATTTGAATTGGAGAGCGTGATGGCAGTATCTAAGGGAGTAACAACACGGTCTTCAGAAAAGATAGTGCTACCAGTTGATGCAGATAGAACCACGGTTGTACTTGCCCAAGGACCAGATCCACCGCACATAACCCAGACTCTCGTAGATTGTACCCCTACCCAGTTGGACAAAGAACCAGCTACACCCCTTCTAACCCCAACCCCGGCAGATAGTAACCCAGTTCCAGTTGACATAGCACCGTCTCCACCACAGAGCACCCAAACACGAGCAGTTAGTAAGGGAACTGCAGTGCCCAAAGCACGAGGACCACCACTCTGAATCCCAACTCAACGCTTAAAGGAGAAGAAGATTTGTTCTTAGGTCAGGTTCTGTAGCTATGGTTCATACTCCTTTGCTCTTGCATGACTGTATTTACTCATACCAACTATTTTCAAATTTGAAGGATGGAATTGAAACTCCAATGGTGCAACAGGTATGTTTTAAACCTGTTTCTTTAACTGGTTTGCTGTTGTAACCTGCTCTATGTTGATTTCAGTTTCAATTGAATAAACAGTTATGTTCTCATGTCATGCATATTACAAGTGTTGTTATTGCTCTATAGTTACCCACACTTATATTCTGTCTATTCTGCTTTGTCTTGAACAAATATTATTTGAACTGTGTCTCTATCTTGATTTGGCAACAAAAACTAGAATGATATAGACCATAAAGTGACCATGGTACATAGATATATGTTTGTTTCATGTTGTTATCCTGTCCACTTTACTACTGAACTCATTTACCAAAATGAGTTTCATATACAACATGGTAAACATGTGATGTGTCTTCTTGTTTCTCTTTTAGAATGCGGACAAAATATTGGAGAACAGTACCGCCGGCACCCACCGCAACTGCATCACCATCATCGACTTAGCAGATGAACCTGAGTAGTACACGAGTCCACAAGAGAGGTCCCACTCTTTTGTTTTCTGCTTATGTTATGCTTTGCTTAATATTACTGTTGCTTTATCATCATGTTCACCTCTTAGACTCCAAGTCAGGTCCGAATTAATGTTCAAATTTGAGTTTTAAAATGCTTGTGGGGCACATATCGAGGCAGCAATGAATAGTGTATATGTCTATTATCTGGTTAACCTAGGGTATGTCTATGTTGTTCATCTTGGGTGGGAAACAAAACATAAAGCAATCAGCATCTGTCTTTTTATTAAAGTAAAGCTATCATCAACCTGCTATCATTATTTTTGGATCTATCCACTGGTTGTTACCATCACTCTATATTTCTGCATGCTCTCCTTACATAATCTCGCTATATTTTTTCGTATGCATGTCAGATCTTGTACTGTAACATCCCAAAATTCTAATGGAATGTTAGATAGATTTGATTGATTGTTTGATTGACAGTGTGAAATTGAGTGAAATTCGAAACCTTTTGAAAGTTAAATGAGAGGGAATAAAAGGACTTTCCAAACTTTTAGCTTTGCTTTCTGATCTCCCTGAATTCAAATACTTTTCAAATACAAAACCCTAGAGAGAAGATGACATGACTTCTTCCATTTTAAGGGTTTTGAAAAGATTTGAGTTTATTTGGAAATATTTTCAAATTTAGAAACTTCAAGCGACTCAATGATTTTCATCGGAGAAGATAAAATGACTTCTTCAAAACATATGAAATATGAGTTGGGAGTTTAAAGGGTCAAATTTAAAGTCCTTTTGGAAATTATTTTCAATTTGGAGTTATTTGGATTTTATTCAAATTATTTTTCTCCAAAAATAAAATATATGGAAATTAGGGTAAAATTATTCCATACATCAGAAAATTGGAGACAAATAAATTTGAAATCATTTTGGTATTTTTTTAAATGATTTTTATGAGGTTTTATTGCAACAGTAGCACTCTTTGCTTTATTTGAATTTTTGTAGATCGTATTTAGGGCTAGAATAATGTTCATGTCGTAGAAAATGTTTTTCTGAAAATTTTGATATATTATATGCCTAGGTTCTATTTTATTTTATTTTGCTTTTATTATATTTTCTTGTGTTTAAAAAAACTCTCTCTTCGCCGACTGGGCCGGCCCAGCTCCCTGCCAGGACGCGACCCAGCCCGCTCATCTCCCGCTCGTCCCCGAGCTCGGCTCGGAGTCCGCTGCCCGCACGCCAACGCCGCCGCGGTGCTTCGCCCGGCCTCCTCTGCCCCTCCCCCACGCAACCGCCTCCTCCTCTGCCTTTAAAAGGCGAGGGCGCCGCGCCTGGATCTTGTTCCCGCCGCCAGCTCGCCTCACAGCGCTGCCGCCGACGCCCGCATCTCGCTGCCGCTCGCGCCTCTACTCGCCCGTTAGCCGCTCCTGCGCAGTCACCTCCGCCCGCCGCAGTCCGCCACCACCGCCGTTGTCTTCGTCGCCGCAGCCGCGCCCGGAGCCGCCGCCGATCCAAACCGCCGAAAAACACCAAACCACCGCGAACCGGTATAACCGCCGCCCCGGTCTTCTTGGTTTTTACTTTAAACACGGTTTTTTCTTCTCAGTCTAGTTAGTTAACGAATGTTCGTTGTTTAGACTTCTGTAGTGAACGGTTTTCGTTCGTTAGGTTCTGTTAGCGAGTGTTCGCTCGATAGATTTTTTTATTTTTCTTTTTATTTTCGGCCAGGGACCTATCTGTGATGATTTTATTTACAGATTAGTCCCTGATTTTCAAACGATCACTACTTTTTGCTCGTTTGTCCAAATCCAACGAAACCAACGCCCACTTCTTGGTTATGATCTCATATATCCAGATAATCTACTTGCACATGTTTTTGAAAGTTTTAAAATTTGAATTCAAACAATTTTGTATTTTAACTTCGTTTGATCGTAACTTGAGTTTTATAACTCCGATTTAGTTGATCCTTTTTGCTATTCGAAGCTCTTGACCTAAACTTTCTGATAAGGCCAAATTCACAAAATATTGATATTGTTAGAAATTGTTTTATGTTGCAAGAGTTATTTGTTTGGTTTTGATGTTTTCCGAATTGTCTTCTTCGTTCTTTTCGATCTTTTCAGTGATTGCTTATGTGTGGTTACCATTGCTTGATTACGCTAGATTGACCGGAGTGTGATGAGTAGATCTATCAAGAGTTTGGAGTGCGAATCATCTTCATCAACAGTACAGGCAAGTTCACACTTTGATCATACTTCTTCACTACCCAGTTTTATTGCATTAGATCAATCCTCAAACAATTGCATGGTTAGGATCTGTTTAACTTGTGGGTTTGGGAAGTAGATGAGGTAGTACCTATTCACCTGTTTATTATCAAACCTTCGGGAATTACTTCTATGTTGCTTATACTGCTATGCTATGCTCGTAGACGTGGATTGGGTTTGAGTGTATTCATGACAGATGTGAGTTTGTTAATTAATGGTTCAACTTCAAGTGGAAACTTTAATACACATCTGGGTGGATTGCTTGTGGGCACCTGGAGAATCCAGTGTTGTCCTAGGATATCCCAGAGGACCCGTGTGATCATCCTACGGCCGGCCACCCAGGCTCAAAGGGATCATAAGATTATTCATGCTAAAAACTTCCGTGTGCGGCCACAAGCCATTATGGGCTCTGGCATAGTTGAGTAAGTTGTGTGAAGCTCTTGAAGAGGTAGACTAGCAGATGTAGTGGGTTGTAGGTTGTACTGTCTATCCAGAGTAGAGAGTTAATGCTTCAGAAAGACTGTGTCTCGGTCGTCCGTTTCTCAAACACCATGTAGTGCGAGAAATCCAACGGAGGAGATCGAGTCTTGTGGGGAAAAGTGCGCAAACCTCTGCAGAGTGTACAAACTAATCATGGTTAGCCGTGTCCCTGGTTATGGACATCTTGAGTATCTGGTTCTTGAATTATCATGTTGATCTCATCACGTTACTTAAATAATTTGTAGGGTTATTGATGTTAATTTGGGATTGAGTTGGAGGAACCTTCTCAATATTTTTTTCAACCAACTTTGTAGTAGGGAAAAAATGGCTTTTCGCAAAAACATTATAACCATAGAGCTTTCCACCAGCCAAATATGCATGTAGTGATAGCCTTTATTCATTATTATCCTCTGGTGTGAATTTGCCAGTACATTCAATGTACTGACCCTTTGTGGCTGCAACGTCTCATGTTGCAGGATATCTTACGACGAGTAAGTGATACGTTAGGATTATGATTTCTACACTCAACTTTGCCGTTGGTGTTGATGGGAATCCACAACCTTGTTACTTCCGCTATTTGGATTGAGGTAATAGTATTTACGTTACTTTATACATGTGATTTAGCTCTTTTATAAATCCTCGAGTACTGTGTGTGTCAGCATACCGATCCAGGGATGACACTTAAGCATAGAGACTTGACCGTCTGAGGTCGGGTCGCTACAAGATGGTATCAGAGGACATGTTGACTGTAGGACGTGACCCTAGAAACTAGCAAACCCATAAGAAAGATTTTCTCTACAACATATTTTTTAGAATGATCTTTTACCTCTCTTCTCTTCTGAGCTTATTCAAAAAATTCCCTTTTAGTTAGACTATATCCCTTTCCCCTTTTGACCACACAGAGATTCGACTAATGAGACTACTCCGAGAAGGACAAGATATCAGACAACTAAGACCACTTCGGAATGAAGAGGATTTTACCATGCATTATAATAATGGAAACTACAACGGTTGAAGACTCCGAAGACTTGGAGAATTTGAAGGCTTTGAAGAATTTCCAGATTTGTATGACCTAGGAAGGCTACCCTTACGGAACTTGACAGACTATGTGAGCTGTCAATACCCGAGATCAAGGTGTATCGGAGAAAGACCGGAACATGGAGCATTAGAACTCAAAGTTTGGTCAAGAAAACCCGAAGGCAGGAGATATCAATTATGGAATTAAAGCTCATGGCAGTAACATGGGCATAGACACGACTAACCATGGTGTTATCGCCCACTTATGCTATTATCACTGTGCTGAGTTAAGCATGCATTTTGTCAGAAGGATTGGATGGTAGGAGGCTGATGGAGCATCTATCAGCAAAGGATGCGGTTTTAACCTTAGCTGGTGTATCGCTAGGATCTGGAGTATTACATCAAGAATTTTAAGATTGGACTTGCAGGAAGCCGTATTTGACAAGGAGGCATTTCGTGAAGAACTCAGAATCAGAAGCTGATAGTAGCCAAGCTGAAGGAGCAAAACCTCGAGATACAGGAGATTCGTCGGGAACTGAAGGACAGTAGGATCATGGTTCATGCCAAGGATGTTGAAACCCAGAAGTTTGGAACGCAACTCCACAATATTAAAGGATGCCATGAGAGACTTCGCGTCAACAGAGAGGATCTGGCAAGAGAACTTGAGAAGGACAAGCACGATTGGAAGAAGCCATCGGAGACATGAACAAGACTTGAAGAGTTTGGTGACGTTGACCCTTAGAAGACCAAACCCCTGTTATATACCTATGTTAGATGCGACGATTGTGAGCTGTCATTTGTTTGATGTTTTTCCGACAGCCACAAAATAAAATCTGTCTTTTCAAAACTATTGTTTGAATTGTGTGTATCCCTCGCTATCTCTCTTATCTCACCCCAAAACCCATGGACCCAATAGAGGATGAATGGAGATGAACTCACAGTTCCGGGGCCGATAAGTCAATTGGAGACGGACCGATGGATTCAGAACATGGAGGATCACATGAAGAATAACACTATTACCGAAAAGGATATGGCCCAGCATGCCCTTCAGTACTTTGAAAGAGGTGCTGCTACTTGGTGGAGGTTGTATCAAACCATCAATGGATGGCAAAGAGTAACCACTTGGGAAGAATTTAAGTTGACTCTGCTAAAGTCTCGGCTTGTGCCCCAGAAATTGAAGCCTTATGGAAATGATATGAAGAAGCCTTGTGCATGCAAGATTTGTGGAGAAATAGGACACACCCATGAGGAACACAATGATGTATGTCCTCATTGTGAAGAAAGTCACCTAGCTGAAGAATGCCCCGCTATGCACGTGACTTGTTTCCTGTGTGAAGGGACTACCCACTACCCTGCTCAGTGTCACATTTACCCTATGGTACAACGAACCATCCAGCGGAAGAATGAAGCAATGAAAGAAGCCCTCAGGGAAAGTTTTGAGGAACCAGTGAGGGAGGAAGTTGTTGAAGACCTCGATGGGGAAGGCCTAAACAGATTTTACTCCCATGCTTGTTATTCATGTGGAGAAGAAGGACATTTATCATGGTATTGCACAAAGGAAAGCTAGGAGTGCCTGGAGGACTTCCCGATGGAAGAAGTGGGGTTTGATCCACAGGAAATGGAAGTATTGATCGAAACAAAGAAATCCAGAAGGAAGAAGAGAAAATTTACCAGGAAGAATCAAATCTCTGCAGAGAAGGACCTGAGTTACATCACCTGTTTCAAGTGCAGAACCTTGGGTCACTATGCCAATATGTGCCCAGGAAAGGAGCCAAGAAACCAAGGAGTAGGCACAATCACAAATAAGCCTCGAGATTTGTCGAAAGTCATTTGTTTACATTGCAAAGAAGTAGGACATGGGGCTAGGCAATGTCCAGAATGCAAGGAAGCATGAGCAAAGTACTCCGGAATTTTGATACTGGAGTAAGGAATGTAATAAATAGAGTAGTAAGCACCCTTAATTTCAGGAGAAGTAAATTATGTAAAGGAAATGCAGGAGATTGTAATAATTTGAGAATCAATAAAGTTATCATCGTTGGTACTGATTTGGATTTTTATGAGTTGTTACTCTATGAAGAAAGATTTTGACCATTTTCGAGGATATGAGAAATATGGTCTATGGAAGAATTGTGCATTTCAAGGGTGGTAGTACCTTGTGAGGAGATTTGACCCCTGGAAAGGATAATGATGTTCCATGGAGTGGACATCATAAGTACAAGTTTTATCTCGAGTTTTATCCCCAAGAATACGAAGGGATGAAGTACTATTGGATATAAAGGAGGTTGAATGTTGGTAATATGGAGCGATTGTAACTCCATGGTGAGACGGAGTAATCACTTCTTAGCTTGGTACTGGTAGAAGGAAGAAGAACAGTATAATTGGAAGGATTTAAGAATGCTAGGAAGCTGGATGTTGGAATAATGATCAGTTGCCCAGATGATGAGTTCAAGGTTTACAAGTGATGAGATGGGCCATAACCCACAGGCCCCAGGACCTGCCAAGAAGCAAGCACACTCTTGCTGAAGGAAAAACCCTGGAAGAGATTACGACCTTACCTATCGATGATTTTATAGGAGTAACACAAAACCCGAGAATTGTGAAGGAACGATAGATGCTTGTTTGGCTTGTAGAATAAATGGATTTATCCAAACTTGGATCGTCGACAAGAGAAATTCTGCAATGCTTGTGAGGATGACCGAGTGTTAGAATGCGAGATTCGCTAAACCATGTACAAGGTAATGATTTGGGTGCGGGATGGATTGATCACCATACCGACTTACTCTGATTATTCGCCTTTGCTATACGGGATGGTAAATCTGAGTGACTTGCCTATAGTAGAGAGATGGCGATATTAAACCTTATTTAAACCTTAGAATGGTATAAGTATTTTCCCTTGTACAAGGTAGCTGTTGCCAACCATAGGTTATACGGTGAGGATCAACCCAGACCCATTTCCTGCAGGAGAAACCATAAATTGTTGACCACCATGAGATATCGATAGTTGTTTAGTATTGGCGCCAGACCCGTCAGCTAAGAAGACCCAGTAATGGAAGAGCCTTACCAAGATGAAAGGACAGAAGTACTGAGGAAAAGGTTATGCCACTACCGGGAGAGCCAGAGAAGGAGTTATACTGAAGATCTCAGAAGACCGGTCCTGTCAACAATAAGGATGGAGCATATGAGTTTTGATGGAACTGTAACCATGTTTCTAAGGGTGGTAGCACCCTAGACCCCCTGTGATGATCAATGGATTTTTTAGAAGACCCCAAACCTAACCTATTTCTTTCTAGCCTCTCCGAATCTCGAGGACGAGATTCATTTTAAGGGTGGTAGGTTTGTAACATCCCAAAATTCTAAATTTTGGAATGTTATGATAAATAGATAGATTTTATTGATTGTGTGAAATTGAGTGAAATTTGAAACCTTTTGAAAGTTAAATGAGAGGGAATAAAAGGACTTTCCCAAAATTTCATCTTTGCTTTCTGATCTCCCTAAATTCAAATACTTTTCAAATACAAAACCCTAGAGAGAAGATGACATGACTTCTTCCATTTTAAATAAATGAAAAGGGTTTTGAAAAGATTTGAGTTTTACTTGGAAATATTTTCAAATTCAAAAACTTCAAGAGATTCAATGATTTTCATGTGAGAAGATAAAATGACTTCTTCAAAACATATGAAATATGAGTTGGGAGTTTAAAAGGATCAAATTTAAAGTCCTTTTGGAAATTATTTTCAGTTTGGAGTTATTTGGATTTTATTCAAATTATTTTTCTCCAAAAATAAAATATATGGAAATTAGGCTAAAATGATTCCCTACATCAGAAAATTGGAGAGAAATAAATTTGAAATCATTTTGGTATTTTTTAAAATGATTTTTATGAGGTTTTATTGCAAAAGTAGCACTCTTTGATTTATTTGAATTTTTGTAGATTTTATTTAGGGCTAGAATAATGTTCATGTTCTAGAAAATGTTTTTCTGAAAATTTTGATATATTATGTGCCTAGGTTTTATTTTATTTTATTTTGCTTTTATTTTATTTTCGTGTGTTTAAAAAAACTCTCTCTTCACCGACTGGGCCGGCCCAGCTCCCTGCCAGGCCGCGACCGAGCCCGCTCGTATCCTGCTTGTCCCCGAGCTCGGCTCGGAGTCCGCCGCCCGCACGCCAGCGCCGCCGCCGTGCTTCGCCCGGCCTCCTCTGCCCCTCCCCCACTCAACCGCCTCCTCCTCCGCCTTTAAAAGGCGAGGGCGCCGCCCCTGGATCCCGTTCCCGCCGCTAGCTCGCCTCGCAGCGCCGCCACCGACGCCCGCATCTCGCCGTCGTCGCACCACTGCTCGCTGTCGCACGCTGCCACTCGCGCCTCTACTCGCCCGCTAGCCGCGCCCGCGCAGTCGCCTCCGCCCGCCACAGTCCGCCGCCACCGCCGCCGTCTTCGCCGCCGCAGCCGCGCCCGGAGCCGCCGCCGATCCAAACCGCTGCCGCCGGTTTTCTCACCGAAAACCGCCAACCCGCCACGAACCGGTATAACCGCCTCCCCGGTCTTCTTGGTTTTTTCTTTAAACACGTTTTTTTCTTTTTAGTCTAGTTAGTTAACGAATGTTCGTCGTTTAGACTTATGTAGAGAATGGTTTTTGTTCATTAGGTTCTGTTAGCGAGCGTTCGCTCGATAGATTTTTTTCTTTTTCTTTTTATTTTCAGCCAGGGACCTATCTGTGATGATTTTATTTACAGATTAGTCCCTGAATTTCAAACGATCACTACTTTTTGCGCGTTTGTCCAAATCCAACGAAACCAACGCCCACTTCTTCGTTATGATCTCATCTATCCAGATAATAAACTTAAACATGTTTTTGAAAGTTTTAAAATTTGAATTCAAACAGTTTTGTATTCTAACTTTGTTTGATCGTAACTTGAGTTTTATAACTCCGATTTAGTTGATTCTTTTTGCTATTCGAAGCTCTTGACCTAGAATTTCTGATAAGGCCAAACTCACATAATTTTGGTACTGTCAGAAATTGTTTTATGTTGCAAGAGTTATTTGTTTGGTGTTGATGTTTTCCGAATTGTCTTCTTCGTTCTTTCCGATCTTTTGAGTGATTACTTATGTGTGGTTGCCATTGCTTGCTTACGCTAGATTTACCGGAGTGTGACGAGTAGATCTATTAAGAGTTTGGAGTGCGAATCATCTTCATCAACAGTACAGGCAAGTTCACACTTTGATCATACCTCTTTACTACCCAGTTTTATTTCATTAGATCAATCCTCAAACAATTGCATGGTTAGGATCGGTTTAACTTGTGGGTTTGGGAAGTAGATTAGGTAGTACCTATTCACCTGTTTATTATCAAACCTTTGGGAGTTACTTCTATGTTGCTTATACTGCTATGCTGTGCTCATAGACATGGATTGGTTTGAGTGTATTCATGACAGATGTGAGTTTGTTAATTAATGGTTCAACTTAAGGTGGCAACTTTAATACACATCTGGGTGGATTGCTTGTGGGCACCTGGAGAATCCAGTGTTGTCCTAGGATATCCCGGTGGACCCGTGCGATCTTCCTACGGCCCGCCACCCAGGCTCAAAGGGATCATAAGATTATTCATGCTAGAAACTTCCGTGTGCAGCCACAAGCCATTATGGGCTCTGGCATAGTTGAGTAAGTTGCGTGAAGCTCTTGAAGAGGTAGACTAGTAGATGTAATGGGTTGTAGGTGGTACTGTCTATCCAGAGTAGAGAGTTAATGCTTCTGAAAGACTGTGTCTCAGTCATCCATTTCTCAAACACCATGTAGTGCGAGAAATCCAACGGAGGAGATCGAGTCTTGTGTGGAAAAGTGCGCAAACCTCTGTAGAGTGTACAAACTAATCATGGTTAGCCGTGTCCCCAGTTATGGACATCTTGAGTATCTAGTTCTTGAATTATCATGTTGATCTCCTCACGTTACTTAAATAATTTGTTGGGTTATTGATGTTAATTTGGGATTGAGTTGGAGGAACCTTCTCAATATTTTTTTTCAACCAACTTTGTAGTTAAATAAAATATATTCCTTTGTAGTAGGGAAAAATTGGCTTTTCGCAAAAACATTATAACCATAGAGCTTTCCACCAGCCAAATATGCATGTAGTGATAGCTATTATTCATCGTTATCCTATGGTGTGAATTTGCCAGTACATTCAATGTACTGACCCTTTGTGGCTGCAACGTCTCATGTTGCAGGATTTCTTACAATGAGTAAGTGATACGTTAGGGTTACGATTTCTACACTCAACTTTGCCGTTGGTGTTGATGGGAACCCACAACCTTTGTTACTTCCGCTATATGGATTGAGGTAATAGTATTTACGTTACTTTATACATGTGATTTACCTCTGTTATAAATCCTCGAGTACTGTGTGTGTCAGCATACCGATCCAGGGATGACACTTAAGCATAGAGACTTGACCATCTGAGGTCGGGTCGCTACATGTACACAGTCATGTTGAACATGTAGAGAAAAAGAGAAGAGTTTTGCGCGACAATACGATGTCATGCAGACATCACTCCATGGTGGGTGCTCCAGATTGTAATCCAGAGGAAGATATCTGTGTTGAGGCGGATTCAGAAGGAGCTGGCCGCTCCTATTTACCACCTGAGGTGTTTGCTCTAACTTGGCATGATGATGTTGGTCATATCATGCATATGTTGCCTTGCTGTGCCTACTTTTCGACATCATATTTGTCATCTGCTTAGTTTAGACATGTTCTGTAATGCCACGTGTTTAGTTTCTATATCATATATGTGAATTATGCAATCTCATCTCTTTTACCCAGCCATAATATATGTGAAATATGCAATGCCATCCTGTTTAACCAGGCAACATATATTTGAATTATATGTTGCCAATCCTTTATTACATTTCCATTTGTCGACAATGTTTGTACATTCAACTATCTTCCTGTGAATCAGCCATTTGAGTGGGTGATGGAAAAATCTGGAGTGAAAACAAGGTCTTTAGAGAGGACTGTGCTACCTGTCGAAGCAGATCTCTTGATGGGTCCCGATAGCTCCTCAGAGATGGATTCATAGGCAGATGACCAGTCCTATTCCTCCACCGAGGTGTATGCTCTAACTTGGCATGGTCATACTGCTCATATCATGCATATGGTGTGTTGCATTGCATAATTTAGACATCATATACACAATATTCAACACCATGTTCTTAGTTCAGACATCATATATGTGAATGCCCTCTTCTTAGTATATAAATCACACATGTGAATTATATCATGCGATCCTGATTACTTAGATAACTTGTATGTGAATTATGTCATGCGAACCTGTTTACTAAAGGCATCATATAATTATCTCATGCCATCTTGTTTAGTTAGTCATCATATCTTTGAATCATGTCATGCTATGCTATCCTATTTAGATAGACATCATATATGTGAAATTATGTCATGCTGTCCTTTTTAGTTAAACAATATACATATGAACTATTTCATGCCCTCTTTTTTCCACACTATCTATTGCATCTGTCTCTCATACAAGGTCTATACATTCAACTACTTTTCTTGTTTATCAGCCATTTGAATTGGAGGGGGTGATGGCAGTATTTAGCGGAGTAAAAACACGGTCTTCAAATAAAACAGTGCTACCTCTTGGTGGAGATAGCACCCCAGTTGTACATGCACGAGAACCAGCACTACCACACATAACCTAGACTCTCACATATTGTACCCCTACTCCGATGGACAGAGAACTAGCTTCACCCAATCTAACCCCAACCACAGCAGATAGTAACCCAGTTCTAGTTGACACAACACCATCTTCAGCACAGAGCTCCCAAACAAGAGCAGTTAGTATGGCAGCTCCAGTGCCCAAAGCACCTGTACTACCACGGCGAACCCCAACTCCACCAATTAATGCACCTATTCCTGTGGACGAAGCACAACCACCATTCGTAGTTTAGCATCTATCGCATTTGATGTTGTTAAATCCTATGTGCGTATCTTCCCATCATGGAAATATTACACTGAACATGAAGGAAAAAGCCAGTTGTAAGTGTTCGTCCAGGAGTTATGTGTAAGTAATGTTATTCATGGCAAATACTTTGCTTTGTCCCATACATTCTACCTCCATGCTGGTTATAATACAACAAATGTTCCCATTTTTCTCTATAGAGAAGGGCCGATTTGGAAACTCGGGATGAGGTAACCTATGCTAATACCTCTGCTATCTGCAAGAATGCTTGGTGGCAGTATTGGAATTACTTGAAGAAAACGTACTTCACTAGCAAAGAAACTCATCAAATTCCCTTACTTTCTCCTGAGACACATTTACGACACGATGACTAGGAACACCTTGTTCTGTACTGGTCCCGAACCAAGAATTTGGTAAGGTCTATGAGCTCATTTTTTATTTTCAAGTACTATATGACTGCGTCTTAGTATACTTTATTCATGTAGAACAAGTGTCGGTGTACTAAAGTTTGGGCCCTTTTGTACCCCTTACTTGTGCACGAGTAGTTGCAGCCGCACCCGTGGCGCGGCTTGACGGGGGAAGCTGGGGACAAGATACAAGACGATAGAGAAGCGGCCAAGCCAGAAACCAAAGAGCAGAAGACGAGCTGGACCCCCGGCAAGATCCTTGCCGGGACGGTGCGAACCCCTGGCAAGACCATTGCCGGGACGACCCGCTGGGCACTAACAAGAACACCACCCATGAGGGTGAGAGCTCTGACACCATCGACAACGTTAAGGCCAGAGTATGAAGTGCCTAGCAAGATCCTTGTCGGGGACGTCTGCGAAGCCCCCGGCAAGATTCTTGTCGGGGACATTAGCAAGACCACGGCAAGACTCTGCCACCCTGTCACAACTCTAGCACAGTGGCCGGCCTGGCAAGCGCCTGCGTGGTGGCATGCAGATCTTTGTGAAGACCCTGCCACCTCTCCAGCGCAGCAGCTAGCCAGCCAACTTGGCACCGCATGCCCCGTCGGCATGGATGCGTGTCGAGACAAGGCGGGGCGGCGATGGACGGGGCAGGTTCTATTCCCATCCCCGATAAAGCTAAAGGACACGTAAGAAACGCATTTATGGCATTTGTCCTAAGACGTCGATGATAAACATAGATCCTGTAGCTACTTTACACCTCATGTATGCCACTGTGGCAGCCCCTTGGACATATAAAAGGAGGCCCACGGCATACTCGAGGAGGATTCGGACTTTTGAACCGCTCGGACCAGCTGGCATGCATAGCGACTAGCCGAAGCTCAAGAATGCAGACTATACACTCAAGCACGACTAGGGTTTTATGCTCCCGAGCGGCCCGAGCCTGGGTAAAAATCTGTTGTGTTGATCATTAGATCTGATCTTTAATCTACCCCTCTTCCCTGCCAAACCGTAGAAGGGATCCGCATGGTCCCGTATGTGTCGTTTTCCCCGACATCTGTGGCGCCCTAGGTAGGGGGCCGAGAGTTCTGCAAATCTGATCTAGCGGTTAACACATCGTTTCCTCGATCACCATGGCTCGAGAGTGTGGGCGCCAACAGGCGACCAACAGGCAAGGCTCGAAGTGGCGCCTTGCGGAGAAGAATACATCAACGAAGCTAAGTTGCAAAAACTTGAGTGATTTTTCTATTAAATATAAGGTTATTTTCCTCAAATGGTTTTGACTCTTGTATGAAAAACCTGCACGCGCAGGAACCATGTCGGGATCGGTTGCGCCCTTGTTCCATTTCGAGCCCTCTCAATGGTTCAAGTGGCTGCGCTTAGAATCTCAAGGTGTCTTGCCGGCAGCGGCATCCCCAGCAGGCTGCTAAGGATCTATCCTCTAAGCACTCGCGGCAAGGGTGCGCGCACCGGCAAGCTTTCTCCCAGCCACGCGTAGGGTGTGTACCATACAAAGAAGAATAATTCAAGGAGGATAGCATGCATTCAATCCAAAACATAGCAAGTTATGTTACATTAATGGTTGTCGCAGTTCTAACTTAAGAGGAATTGTTTTGGGTACGGATCCATGACGGCAAGAAGGAGCGGAGCGTCTAGTCCCGGCGCTGGCCTTCCACCCTCTTGACTTGGTCAACCATGCTAACGATGGGCATGACAAGCTCCTCGAGCGCCCTGCGTCCACATTCGCCGGCAAGCTGTCTTGGCTGAGGTCGATGCCGGGGTTCCTGTACGCCACCTTGGTGAGCACCTTGAGGAGGGAACCCCGGCAAATCTTTCGAGACTCGTTGGCCAGGTGGGTCACTCGACCGTCATGGAGTAGCTTCAAGGCATCAAGAACGGCCTCGAAGAACATGGTCACCCTGACACTTTCAGTTGTTCTCTCATCATGAGAGAGCTTGAAGCTTGGCGTGCCCATGGTGGACAGCTGCGCGGTGAGCCTCTCCGCGACATCGACAAGGTGCTCAGTCCAGATCCCCACGCCTTTTACGAAGTCGTTGTGGGTGGCAGCAGCACTCTCAAGCAGCAGCTTCTCATCCTTAACATCTTTGGCCAGGGTCCTCTCACGAGCTCTGCTGCCATCAAGGGTCTCCTCCAGAGTGGACAGCTTCAGCTTCAGATCAGCAATGGAGTCGTTGGCCTTGAAGAGCAGCTTGGTCTTGTCAGATATGGTAACCTGCAGCCCCGCCAAGGTGTCGATGGTTTTTTCTCTGTCGATCTTGAGCATTGAGACCTCCTTACTGTGTTTCTCTAGCTCCACCTCCAGCTTCTCCACCTTGCCGACCAGCTCATTCTTGGCGGCCTCTGCGGCTTTAGCGGTATCGACGGCCTCCTTTAATTAGCTTGCCGGCATGGTCCTGGACCAGAGCGTCGAGTGCATCTTGTGCTTCTGCTCCAGCTCCTGGGTCCGCTGCGTGACAAGCTTCTCAATTTCTTCATCCTTGCCGCGGAGCTTGGTGGCAAGCGCCTCCTCACGAGCGGTAAGGTCGTCTTCTTGGGCGTCAAGCAAGACATGGTGCTCCCTTAGTTCACCATCTTCTTTGGCGGTTTGCGCAGCGGCCTCCTCCTGGGCCTTCTCAATGTCTGATTGCTTCAGGAGGAGCTCATTCCAGCACTGACTCAGCTGCTCCTGGCTGGTCTTCAGCTCCTGTTGGGCCTCGGCAAACCAAGTTTGCGTCTGCCCGACGCGCTCCTAGAAGTCCGCCTCTGCCGCGTCAACTGCCATCCTAGCTTCTGAAAGTTGGTCCTCTTTGGAGCTGCTGCTGCTGGCGCTCAGCTCGTCGACGACTGTGAGCCCGGCAGCGGCAATAACCTCCTCTTCAAAAACGTCTCCCTCGGCGGGCGCTCCGGTGCTTGCCGTCCCCGGGATACTGACAAACAAAATCCTTGCCGATCTTCAGGTATCTGCTCGAGGTGGGGGCTTCGGAGGTGGACGGTTGATCGTCAACCACCGTCTCCCCGGCGGCTGAGGAATCCAGGACCAATGTAGCGCCAGGCGCTCCTGAGGCAGGGATGCCGTCAGTACGGTCGCCGGTCTCCTCGCTGGCTTCCCCGGCAGACCCCTTGGCGGCCTCTTCATGTGCTTCCTTGGCGGCCTCATCGGCAGCAACCTTGTCGGCCTCGGTGGAGGAACCCTTGGCGGTCTCCTCGATGGAGGCATCAACATCCATCTGACCCACCGAGGAGAGGTCTGAAAACCAAGGAGGAGGAAAATATGAAACCAGGATTGAAGTTCGAAGCAAAAAGGAAAATATTGCACTAGAAAGCTGGCCAAGACCAGAAGGCGAGCGGCTTACCTACGACGAGCTGGGGAGGAGTGGTTCCCTCCCCGACAACACTCGTTGCTGGGATGGAGCCGCCAGCGCCTGTGCTTGCCGACTCTCCCTCTACACGCGTGGGCTCACCGGTGGAAGCCCTTGCCGGGGACCCCTCCCTGGGTGGTGTGGTGGTTGATGGAGGAGGCATGCTGGGGGTGGCCCTTGGCGGCTCCTCCTGTTGCCGCTCTTCCCCTGCAAACCCGGCAAGATTAATGGTGAAGAGACACACCCCAGTGCTCGCCAATGGAAAGTGGGTAATTGACTCACGCTGGGGGCTGAGTCGGGGGCTGCGTCGTGGGCTGGGGCCTGGGCTAATCGTGATCACCTCCGGCGTGCTTGAGGTGCTTGCCGAGGGCTCATCATCCATCGAGGTCTTGGCCCTCTTCGCCATCCTCTGCGCTAATGTCTCAGTGTCCCTGCAGAGGCAAGCCAAGACAAGATCTAATCAAGCGAGATGGTCAAAACAAAGATTCAAGAAGTGGGGGAAGCGGTGACGCACTTACTCATCCTCTTCTTCTCACCTCCTCCTATTCGGGTTCATGGAGGAGAGGTCGTACTCGGCCTCCGGTATGGTGTCCGTGCGGAGGGGTGGAGATGGAGACCTGGGCCGCTTAGTCGAGGCGGAAGTGGCGGCTGCCGCTTCCTTTGCCACCGTAGCCGTACGCCTTGTATGGCGCACAGGTTGTGGCTCAGCCCCTTGCTGCCAAGCGCCCCTGCCAGTCGCTGCCCTAATGGGGACCCCCTCGCTCAAAGAAGCTACCCGGACTGGCTCATTCGAGTCAGCTCATCGAAGGACGCACCTCCTCCTCCCCGGGGCTGGGGGCTCGTCATGTGGCTCCTCTTCATCTTTCCCTTCAGTCACCTCCTCGTCTGTCTCCCTGGCAGAGGAATCCCCGGTAGCAACGCCGATGTGTTCCCCGGCAGACTCCTCCTGCCCGGCAAGCTCCTCTTCTGCGTCGGCCTCATCTTCCTAGAAGCCGGCACTGCCAGCCTCCTCGGCAAGGGCTGCCTCCTCCGTCCTGTTGGCAATGTACGCCACCTCTTCGTCGGTGGTGTCGGGATGACCTGCGGCTCTTCATAGATGGGCCGCTCCGACAAGCTGTCGAAGAACTCTTGCACCCGCACCTCATCTGGCTCGACCCAGCTCTGGTCAAGGCCGTGGGCGTTGAACTCCGGCATCATAGCAATGACGGAGGATCGGGCGGAGTTGTTACACAAGGGGACCACGGCCGCCGGCAACTTGAACAGCTTGTCGGCCTTCTCGGCCTTCCTGGCCTTGCCGGCCTTAAACTAGAACAGCTTTTGGCAAAGAGTTGTGTGCTGCATCATCGTAAAATTGCGGTTCAGACTAGGGCGTAGCCTCAAGATATTTGCCGCATTCCAGAAATCCCAAGCTGGACTCCCTTTATTGTGCAAGGGGGCGATACGGCAGCAGAGGAAATCGGCCCCGATCGTCTCCAGGGTGAGCCCGTAGACCTTAAGGCGATG
>NC_053024.1:61397821-61409712 GCF_003073215.2 Triticum urartu | reverse complement strand
AACGATAAAATTGTGACGACAACACCTCGGAGCTCATCTCCCCGGGACACTGCCACAACCCCTAAATGTCAGGAGGCACCAAGAACAATGTTCTCGTCACAAAACCATCGAAACGATTCCAAGATACCCGCGTGATCCTAAATTTTTTTAGTGAAATTTGAGAAGAGAAGAGTCAAAACTCTACGTCAGGATGCCTCACCAGAGCGACGAAGGGACTGAGGAGTAAAAAGAAGTCCTACTCTCCGATATATATAATTCCTACAAGACTCAAAACATTTTTCTAGACTCAACAACGCCAACGATTCGATCATGCAGGGGGCTCCTAAGGTCGGGGAAGGCTCTGATTACCAACTTGTAACGCCCTCGATGCGGCTATATCTCCCACGTGTCGAAGCACGACTTAGAGGCATAACCGCATTGAAAGCAATGTCGCAAGTGAGGTAATCTTCGCAAATAACCCATGTAATACAATAGGGGAAAAAATAAATAGTTGGCTTACAATCGCCACTTCACACAATTACATGAATAAAGCATTACATCATCCAGATACACACGAGGTCCGACTACGGAACCAAAATAAAAGAAGACTACCCCAAATGCTACACAGATCCCCGATCGTCCCAACTAGACTCCACTACCGATCAACTGGAAACGGAACAACATAATTAACACGATCTTCATCGAGCTCCTCCTGAGCTCAGTTGCGTCATCTGCAGGGTATCGTTGACACCTGCAAACTGGTTTTGGAAGTATCTGTGAGTCACGGGGACTCAGCAATCTCACACCCTTGCGATCAAGACTATTTAAGCTTATGGGTAAGGTAAAGGTATGAGGTGGAGCTGCAGCAAGCGACTAGCATATATGGTGGCTAACCTTACGCAAATGAGAGCGAGAAGAGAAGGAAAAAGCACGGTCGAACAACTATGATCAAGAAGTGATCCTAGAACAACCTACGTCAAGCATTACTCCAACACCGTGTTCACTTCCCGGACCCCGCCGAGAAGAGACCATCATAGCTACACAAGAGATATTGTGATATCCCAACAAAATATCCATGTTGCAACGAGGAACGACTCCAATCTTCACCTGCAACTAACAACGCTATAAGAGGGGCTGAGCAAAGCGGTAACATAGCCAAACAACGGTTTGCTAGGACAAGGTGGGTTAGAGGCTTGGCTTAACAATATAGGAGGCATGATAAGCAAGTGGTAGGTATCGCAGCATAGGCATAGCAAAAGAGCGAGCAACTGGCAAGCAAAGATAGAAGTGATTTCAAGGGTATGGTCATCTTGCCTGAGATCCCGCAAGGAAGAAGAACGAGTCCATGAAGAAGACAAACAGACGTAGTCGAACGGGTCCTCACAAACGCGATGTTATCGGAACCAACCCGAAGAAGCAACACCGGAAAGAAGCACGCAACATAGTAAACAACCAACACATGAACATGGCATGATATGCGGGATGCGGGATGCGGTGCATAATGCATGACTTGGAAAGGAATGATTGAACCTGGCCTCAACTTGGAAATCCAAGAGTTCCACTGGAAAGGTGAGTTGATTTCGGTCGAAATCGATATAAAGATCACCGGACTCGGATGCACGGTTTGGAAATGGCAAGCAAAACAAATATGGCACCGGTCTGCGATAATCAGCAAGTGACCATCTAAATGCATCAAAATAAATATGCTACAGCACTCAAGCATGGCAACAAAATACATGGAAGGGATCCACTCATAATGCTTGACAAAAGATGAACACTGAGCTACGGCTAATTCACTCAATAGCAGGTTCAAACAAGCATGGCAAAAGTGCAAAAGTAACAGGTTTCAGACTTAGTGAAATTAACAGCATGTCAGGAATTTATCATCAGGAAGCAATGTTTAGAGCATGAAAACTACATGCTACGGAACATATCATGGCAAAGCAAGGCATGGCATGAAGCTACTCAAAGCACTTAACAAAAGTCCCTTAGTGACCTTGAGCCAAAAGGGATCAGAAATACAATTGCAAGCATGTGAACATAGCAAAAACATAAACAGATTCAGACTTAGTGAAAAACTAGAGCATGGCAAAACAGATAATGAGTAGGCATGTTCACGAGCTCGATGCACTCACTACGATGCATTGCATGACAAACTAAGCATACACCCAGCAGGAAGACATGGCATAGAAGCTAGACATGGCAAGAACAACAATATAGCATGCACGGATCAACAACAACAAGCTTGGCAAAATTGCAAAACATGCTAACAATCTGCGAGGAACATTTTATAGCAAAAGTAGAGCTCGATTGAGTCAAGCTAGGGAGCTCCATAAATGCAAACAAAGACATGGATGGATAGAGCACAACAATATCTACAAAACATCCTTACTGATCATGCTCAAAGGAGGCACGGATCACTAGGAAACAACATGAACATATGGCATAAAACAATAACAGGACAAGGACTTAGAGAAATTCTAAGTCCCTGAAATCAGCATCATTGAGTAAGCTACTTTGCATGCTTGTGCTAATCACCACAAAGATCACAAAAATACATGGCATACACCCTTATAAAGATGGCATGGCATACTTCAAAACACATGTAGAGCTCAGGATCATAGCATGCACACATTAATCATGGCAAAAATGATAAAAGTGCATTTGCTGAAACAGATCTGAAACTATCATCACATAGCCCTCTTCCAACAGCATTTAGGGCATCAAGATGAGCTCAAATGAGAATGATGCAATGATATGAAATGATGTACTATTCGAGACGAACATTTTGATATGCTACACGCACGAATCGAAGCCACGATGAGGAAGTTATGGCATGTCAAAGTATGCAAAAATCTAGGGTTTCGGGGGGGAGTCAACCGAGATATGAACTGGATCTGGATCTGGCCGGGGCACGCGTTTCGATGATGGCCGGACTTCTCTCGCCGGAGTTTGAGGAGGAGCTTCGGCCGGGCAAAGGTGCTCCGGCGAAGGGGAAGACGCGGGACGGGGCGGAGGAGGTCGCCGGCACCGAAGCTCGCGCGGTTTCCGGCGGGCGGCGGGCGGAGCGCACCGGTGCAGGGCGCGGGCGGCTCGCGAGGCACTCGAGTGTGCGGGAGGGGCGGCGGGAGGTGGCCGCGGCGGCCGTGGTGGAGAGCCGGCGCGACGCGGGCTCTCTCCATGGGAGGCGACGGCGAACGGTTGGGCCGCGCGGGCCCGATCCAGGCCGCGCGGGCCGGCGGTGGGGCTGGAGGAGAGAGAGGGCGGCGGTGGCTGACGTGGCGCAGCCGGATTTGTCGGTGCTGGCGGCTGGACATGTCCGGGCGCGGTGGAGATTTCGTCCGGGCGCGAGGTAGAGGAGGCTAGGGTTTGTACCGTGAGTGTTTCGGGGAAGGCCACCTATTTATAGGTAGAGGGAGCTAGGAGAGTCCAAATGAGGTGCGGTTTGCGGCCACGCGATCGTGATCGAATGGCCTAGATGATGGAGGGGGTTTTGGTGGGATTTGGGCCACTTTGGAAGGGTGTTGGGCTGCAACACACACAAGGCCTTTTCGGTCCCTCGGTTAACCGTTGGAGTATCAAACGAAGTCCAAATGACACGAAACTTGACAGGCGGTCTACCGGTAGTAAACCAAGGCCACATGACAAGTCTCGGTCCAATCCGAAAATGTTTAACACCCGCACACGAAAAGAGGTAGAAAGGGACACCGGGTGACATAGGAGCGCCGGATTGAGAAACGGACAACGGGGAAAATGCTCGGATGCATGAGACGAACATGTATGCAAATGAAATGCACATGATGACATGATATGCAATGCATGACACGCAAGCAAATGACAAGGCAACAACAGCGAATAACTGGAGGACACCTGGCACATCGTCATCGGGGTCCGCGCCTGCCCACGTAATAGACAGAGGGGGGATGGCGGTTGGCCCTTGATCGGCGGTCGGTGGAGAGGAGTGGCAGTCCGTCCTCCTAAGTATTAGGAGTGGGACCTCCTTTCAGTAGTCGCTACTTAAGAGGGAATGAAAGGGCGAGAAGGAGAGAAGGAAGAGCAGCGCCTGCCCGCCCTCCCTTTATCCGACCATTGAGATTGTCCTGCCCGGGACCGGCCCTACCTTCGGTACACTCAAAACACATAAACTCGTAATACCGATCGTCACCGAACGTTAGCGTGCGGACCCTACGGTTCGAGAACTATGTAGACATGACCGAGACATCTCCGTCAATAACCAATAGCAGAACCTGGATGCTCATATTGGTTCCTACATATTCTACGAAGATCTTTATCGGTCAAACCGCATAATACGTTGTTCCCTTTGTCATCGGTATGTTACTTGCCCGAGATTCGATCGTCGGTATCTCAATACCTAGTTCAATCTCGTTACCGGCAAGTCTCTTTACTCGTTCCGTAATGCAACATCCCGTAACTAACTCATTAGTCACATTGCTTGCAAGGCTTATAGTGATGTGCATTACCGAGAGAGATACCTCTCCGATACACGGAGTGACAAATCCTAATCTCGATCTATGCCAACTCAACAAACACCATCGGAGACACCTGTAGAGCATCTTTTATAGTCACCCAGTTACGTTGTGTTTGTACATCATCTAAGTGTTGCCATGGATGGTGCACCAGCCGAGCCAAGAAAATCATGGTGCGCCAAACTTCATGGGGCTCCTTCCAAGATGGTAACTTAGAGAGTTTAAGGAATATATATTTAACTTTAATTGATTAGATGCTATCGTAGTCAATTGGCCGGAATATTTCATTATTTCCTTCTAGATTATGAGATAGTATAAGAAATTATACAGTCTTGTATTGAAGTTTCCGTGTTGCGTGCACTAATAAAGGACATGAGGTTGATGTCGTAAGGAGATTTTTTGTAGTCGGAAAATTATACACAATAAGGCTCTGTTGGATACGCAAATAAGCTGTGATTTGTCTGTGTTGATCTTGCGGTTTCGAGTGCTAACTAAGGAACTTATCCCCTAGAGGCGCATACTAAATGTGTTATTATTATTTTCTTGATTCTATGAATAACTGTTTGTTATATCATGTCCTTAGGGATTCGAGGGCCCGGTTGAAGGTAGCGACGTGGGGGCTTGAACGATGGGCGACGTGGCAAAATATTAACTCGGACATTAATTAATGTGTGAAACATACGACGAAACAGTAGTGTACACTCGTAGTGCCTCATACTTGAATGACTCTGCTTCATCAGAGTATGGTTTATGTTTCCTACGCCAATGGCAAAGGTTGTTATTTGATTAACGGGATCACATCATTAGGTAATGATGCTGATTGACATGACCCATTCCATTAGCTTAGCACCTTAGTATGTTGCTTTGCTTTCTTCATGACTTATACTGTTCCTATGACTATGAGATTATGCAACTCCCGTCCCGTGTGCTACCAAACGTCACAACGTAACTGGGTGATTATAAAGGTGCTCTACAGGTGTCTCCAAAGGTACATGTTGGGTTGGCGTATTTCGAGATTAGGATTTGTCACTCCGATTGTCGGAGAGGTATCTCTGGGCCCTCTCGGTAATGCACATCACTATAAGCCTTGCAAGCAATGTGAACTAATGAGTTAGTTGCGGGATGTTGCATTTACGGAACGAGTAAAGAGACTTGCCTGTAACGAGATTGAACTAGGTATGATGATACCGACGATCGAATCTCGGGCAAGTAACATACCGATGACAAAGGGAACAACGTATGTTGTTATGCGGTTGACCGATAAAGATCTTCGTAGAATATGTAGGAACCAATATGAGCATCCAGGTTCCGCTATTGGTTATTGACCGGAGACGTGTCTCGGTCATGTCTACATTGTTCTCGAACCCGTAGGGTCCGCACGCTTAACGTTACGATGACAGTTTCATTATGAGTTTATATATTTTGATGTACCGAAGGTTGTTCGGAGTCCCGGATGTGATCATGGACATGACGAGGAGTCTCGAAATGGTCGAGACATAAAGATCGATATATTGGAAGCCTATATTTGGATATCGGAATCGTTCCGGGTGAAATCGGGATTTTACCGGAGTACCGGGGGGTTACCGGAACCCCCCCGGGGTTATTGGGCCTACATGGGCCCTAAGGGAGAAGAGGAAGGAGGCAAGAGGTGGCCGCGCCCCTCCCCTCCCTAGTCCGAATAGGACAAGGAGAGGGGCGGCCCCCCCTTTCCTTTCCCTCTTCCTCCTCTTTCCCCTTCTCCTTCTCCAACTAGGAAAGAAGGGAGTCCTACTCCCGGTGGGAGTAGGACTCCCCCTTGGCGCGCCCTCCTTGGCCGGCCGCCCCCTCCCCTTGGCTCCTTTATATACGGGGGCAGGGGGCACCCTAGAACACACAAGTTGATCTTCGTGATCGTTCCTTAGCCGTGTGCGGTGCCCCCCTCCACCATATTCCACCTCGGTCATATTGTAGCGGTGCTTAGGCGAAGCCCTGCGACGGTTGAACATCAAGATCGTCACCACGCCGTCGTGCTGACGGAACTCCTCCCCGAAGCTTTGCTGGATCGGAGCCCGGGGAGCGTCATCGAGCTGAACGTGTGCCAAGAACTCGGAGGTGCCGGAGTAACGGTGCTTGGATCGGTTGGACCGGGAAGACGTACGACTACTTCCTCTACGTTGCGTCACGCTTCCGCAGTCGGTCTGCAGGGTACGTAGACAACACTCTCCCCCTCTCGTTGCTTTGCATCACCATGATCTTGCGTGTGCATAGGAAATTTTTTGAAATTACTACGTTCCACCAACAGTGGCATCCGAGCCTAGGTTTATGGTTTGATGTTATATGCACGAGTAGAACACAAGTGAGTTGTGGGCGATATAAGTCATACTGCCTACCAGCATGTCATACTTTGGTTCGGCGGTATTGTTGGATGAAGCGACCCGGACCAAATTACGCGTACGCTTACGCGAGAACTGGTTCTCACCGACGTGCTTTGCACACAGTGGTGGCGGGTCAGTTTCTCCAACTTTAGTTGAACCGAGTGTGGCTGCGCCCGGTCCTTGCGAAGGTTAAAACAGCACCAACTTGACAAACTATCGTTGTGGTTTTGATGCGTAGGTAAGAATTGGTTCTTGCTTAAGCCCGTAGCAGCCACGTAAAACTTGCAACAACAAAGTAGAGGACGTCTAACTTGTTTTTGCAGGGCATGTTGTGATGTGATATGGTCAAGACATGATGCTAAATTTTATTGTATGAGATGATCATGTTTTGTAACCGAGTTATCGGCAACTGGCAGGAGCCATATGGTTGTCGCTTTATTGTATGCAATGCAATCGCTGTAATGCTTTACTTTATCACTAAGCGGTAGCGATAGTCGTGGAAGCATAAGATTGGCGAGACGACAACGATGCTACGATGGAGATCAAGGTGTCGCGCCGGTGACGATGGTGATCACGACGGTGCTTCGGAGATGGAGATCACAAGCACAAGATGATGATGGCCATATCATATCACTTATATTGATTGCATGTGATTTATCTTTTATGCATCTTATCTTGCTTTGATTGACGGTAGCATTATAAGATGATCTCTCACTAATTTCAAGATAAAGAAGTGTTCTCCCTGAGTATGCACCGTTGCCAGTTCGTCGTGCCCAGACACCACGTGATGATCGGGTGTGATAAGCTCTACGTCCATCTACAACGGGTGCAAGCCAGTTTTGCACACGCAGAATACTCAGGTTAAACTTGACGAGCCTAGCATATGCAGATATGGCCTCGGAACACGGAGACCGAAAGGTCGAGTGTGAATCATATAGTAGATATGATCAACATAGCGATGTTCACCATTGAAAACTACTCCATCTCACGTGATGATCGGTTATGGTTTAGTTGATTTGGATCACGTGATCACTTAGATGATTAGAGGATGTCTATCTAAGTGGGAGTTCTTAAGTAATATGATTAATTGAACTTTAATTTATCATGAACTTAGTCCTGGTAGTATTAGCATATCTATGTTGTAGATCAATAGCTCGCGTGTTGCTTTCTGTTTATTTTTGATATGTTCCTAGAGAAAACTAAGTTGAAAGATGTTAGTAGCAATGATGCGGATTGGATCCGTGATCTGAGGTTTATCCTCATTGCTGCACAGAAGAATTATGTCCTTGATGCCCCGCTAGGTGACAGACCTATTGCAGGAGCAGATGCAGACGTTATGAACGTTTGGCTAGCTCAATATGATGACTACTTGATAGTTTAGTGCACCATGCTTAACGGCTTAGAATCGGGACTTCAAAGACGTTTTGAACGTCATGGACCATATGAGATGTTCCAGGAGTTGAAGTTAATATTTCAAGCAAATACCCGAGTTGAGAGATATGAAGTCTCCAACAAGTTCTATAGCTAAAAGATGGAGGAGAATCGCTCAACTAGTGAGCATGTGCTCAGATTGTCTGGGTACTACAATTGCTTGAATCAAGTGGGAGTTAATCTTCCAGATAAAATAGTGATTGACAGAATTCTCTAGTCACCATCACCAAGTTAGTAGAACTTCGTGATGAACTATAATATGCAAGGGATAACAGAAACGATTCCCAAGCTCTTCGTGATGCTGAAATGACGAAGGTAGAAATCAGAAAAACATCAAGTGTTGATGGTTAGACAAGACCACTAGTTTCAAGAAAAGGGCAAAGGGAAGAAAGGGGAACTTCAAGAAGAACGGCAAGCAAGTTGCTGCTCAAGTGAAAGAAGCCCAAGTCTGGACCTAAGCCTGAACTGAGTGCTTCTACTGCAAAGGGACTGGTCACTGGAAGCGGAACTACCCCAAGTATTTGGCGGATAAGAAGGATGGCAAAGTGAAAGTATATTTGATATACATGTTATTGATGTGTACTTTTACTAGTGTTCGTAGCAACCCCTCGAGTATTTGATACTAGTTCAGTTGCTAAGAGTAGTAACTCGAAACGGGAGTTGCAGAATGAACATAGACTAGTTAAGGGTGAAGTGACGATGTGTGTTGGAAGTGGTTCCAAGATTGATATGATCATCATCGCACACTCCCTATACTTTTGGGATTAGTGTTGAACCTAAATAAGTGTTATTTGGTGTTTGCGTTGAGCATGAATATGATTTGATCATGTTTATTGCAATACGGTTATTCATTTAAGTAAGAGAATAAATTGTTGTTCTGTTTACATGAATAAAACCTTATATGGTTACACACCCAATGAAAATGGTTCGTTGGATCTCGATCGTAGTGATACACATATTCATAATATTGAAACCAAAAGATGCAAAGTTAATAATGATGGTGCAACTTATATTTGTGGCACTGCCGTTTAGGTCATATTGGTGTAAAGCGCATGAAGAAAATCCATGCTGATGGGCTTTTGGAATCACTTGATTATGAATCAGTTGATGCTTGCGAACCATGCCTCATGGGCAAGATGACTAAGACTCCGTTCTCTCGGAACAATGGAGCGAGCAACAGATTTGTTGGAAATCATACATACTGATGTATGTGGTCCGATGAATATTGAGGCTCGCGGCAGGTATCATTATTTTCTGATCTTCACAGATGATTTGAGCAGATATGAGTATATCTACTTGATGAAACACAAGTCTGAAACATTTGAAAAGTTCAAAGAATTTCAGAGTGAAGTGGAGAATCATCGTAACAAAAATAAAAGTTTCTACGATATGATCGCAGAAGTAAAATATTTGAGTTACGAGTTTGGCCTTCAGTTAAAACAATGTGAAATAGTTTCACTACTCACGCCACCTGGAACACCACAGTGTAATGGTGTGTCCGAACGTCATAACCGTACTTTATTAGATATGGTGCGATCTATGATGTCTCTTACGATCTACCACTATCGTTTTGGGGTTATGCATTAGAGACAGCTACATTCACGTTAAATAGGGCACCATCTAAATCCGTTAGTGACGACACCTTTGAACTGTGGTTTGGCAAGAAACCAAATTGTCGTTTTCTATCTAGTTGAGGTTGAATGCTTATGTAAAAGTTTCAACTCTGATAAGCTCAAACTCAAATCGGAGAAGTGCGTCTTCATAGGATATCCAAAGGAAACTATTGGATACACCTTCTATCATAGATCCGAAGGCAAGACTTTTGTTGCTAAATTCGGAAACTTTCTAGAGAAGGAGTTTCTCTCGAAAGAAGTGAGTGGGAGGAAAGTAGAAAACTTGATAAGGTAATTGTACCTTCTCCCTTACTGGAAAGTAGTACATCACAGAAAACTGTTTCAGTGACACCTACACCAGTTAGTGAGGAAGCTAATGATAATGATCATGAATCTTCAGATCAAGATACTACTGAACCTCGTAGATCAACTAGAGTAAGATCCGCACCAGAGTGGTACGGTAATCCTGTTCTGGAAGTCATGCTACTAGATCATGATGAACCTACAAACTATGAAGAAGCGATGGTGAGCCCAGATTCCGCAAAATGGCTTGAAGCCATGAAATCTGAGATGGGATCCATGTATGAGAACAAAGTATGGACTTTGGTTGACTTGCCCGATGATCGGCAAGCAATTGAGAATAAATGGATCTTCAAGAGGAAGATGGACACTGATAGTAATGTTACTATCTACAAAGCTAGAATTGTCGCAAAAGGTTTTCGACAAGTTCAAGGTGTTGACTATGATGAGAATTTCTCACTCGTACCTATGCTTAAGTCTGTCCGAATCATGTTAGCGATTGTCGCGTTTTATGAAATCTGGCAAATGGATAAACAAAACTACATTCCTTAATGGATTTACTAAAGAAGAGTTGTATACGATGCAACCAGAAGGTTTTGTCAATCCAAAAGGTGCTAACAAAATGTGCAAACTCCAGCAATCCATCTGTGGACTGGTGCAAGCATCTCAGAGTTGGAATATACGCTTTGATGAGTTGATCAAAGCATATAGTTTTATACAGACTTGCGGTGAAGCCTGTATTTACAAGAAAGTGAGTGGGAGCACTACAGCATTTCTGATAAGTATATGTGAATGACATATTGTTGATCGGAAATAATGTAGAATTATTCTGTAAAGCATAAAAGGAGTGTTTGAAAGGAGTTTTTCAAAGAAAGACTTCGGTGAAGCTGCTTACATATTGAGCTTCAAGATCTATAGAGATAGATCAAGACGCTTGATAAGTTTTTTCAATGAGTACATACCTTGACAAGATTTTGAAGTAGTTCAAAATGGAACAGTCAAAGAAAGAGTTCTTGCCTGTGTTACAAGGTGTGAACTTGAGTAAGACTCAAAGCCCGACCATGGTAGAAAATAGAAAGAGAATGAAAGTCATTCCCTATGCCTCAGTCAGAGGTTCTACAAAGTATGCCATGCTGTATACCAGATCTATTGTATGCCCTACCACTGAGTTTGGCAAGGGAGTACAATAGTGATCTAGGAGTAGATCACTGGACAGCGGTCAAAATTGTCCTTAGTGGAATAAGGATATGTTTCTCGATTATGGAAGTGAAAAAAAAAGGTTCATCGTAAAGGGTTACGCCGATGCAAGTTTGACACTAATCTAGATGACTCTAAGTCTCGGTCTAGATACATATTGAAAGTGGGAGCAATTAGCTAGAGTAGCTCCAGGCAGAGCATTGTTGACATAAAAATTTGCAAAATACATGCGGATCTGAATGTGGCAGACCCGTTGACTAAGATTCTCTCACAAGCAAAACATGATCACACCTTAGTACTCCTTGGGTGTTAATCACATAGCGATGTGAACTAGATTACTGAATCTAGTAAACCCTTTGGGTGTTGGTCACATAGCGATGTGAACTATGGGTGTTAATCACATGATGATGTGAACTATCGATGTTAATCACATGGTGATGTGATCTAGATTATTGACTCTAGTGCAAGTGGGAGACTGAAGGAAATATGCCCTAGAGGCAATAATAAAGTTATTATTTATTTCCTTATAT
>NC_053024.1:61386799-61396821 GCF_003073215.2 Triticum urartu | reverse complement strand
TTCGCCCGCTTTAACGCAATACCGCATTATGCATCTCTTACGCTTAAGATGCCCGGTCCACGCGGCATCATCTCCTTAACGGGGAAGCAGTAAGGGAACACCTCCCCCAAGCGGAGGATTGTGCGGCCGCTTTAACAGCCCCACAATACAATGGCTTCACCAGCCAGAACATCGGAACAGGTCATTAAGACCACGGACACGGATAGACGAGTCCGGCACAAAAGTATCGTTGATAAAGGCTTAGTGGCCATATACCCCTGCACTAGGGGCTTCACACGTATAAAATAAGAGACAATAAAGCTCAATTTTCATATTTTACTTTACACTTTGTTTATTTCATATAACTTTTGTTCGGCACGCCCCTTTTTCAACTTAGTTGCTCTCTTTTTTACAGATGAACGTCGTGCTGCGCCCGTCCAGGATACGGCACAACGGAGACACAGGCGCAGACGTGCAGTAGGGACCCGTTCCAAGGATTCTTTTCAGATTAAGACCCTGCGTAAACCTTTTTTACTGTCTCTTGTTGATACACATCCCCTGGTTCTATGACCAAGGAGGAGGCTGGCGTCTTGGCATGTGGCCACGTCAGAATTCTTGCGCGTACCTGGACACTAGGGGCTTATACTCAGAGCGTTACCTCGCCCGCTCTCATAAAGACCGAATACCTTAGGGAGTGTTCGGCGTCGCGAGTTTGGCCTTATATGCATCAGCTCCGAGTCATGATTTTGGTCAAATGTTGGGTTGCCCGGCTCCTGTGTTCGGCCGCCTTACGTTCCGCTCTATCGGCTAAGGCGGCACCAGGAGAACTACTGCGATTGTGCCCTGGTTCGGCCAGGCGAGCACCTCAGTAGAGAAAGCCGAAAACCGACTGTCATGATATGGCGTGAGACTGGTCAACCACTCGATGACTCTCCGGAATCTGTAGGATTCCTCCGCATTAACGAAGGGCCATTTCCCGGCCAGGCACATACGCGCCCCGAATTCGGGCGAGCGCAGTCGCCACCAGGGGCTACCTAAATAGTCCCATTGTCAAGCTCCTATGGCTAAGTGAAAGTGTTAAAGCATTATAGTCCGGTTGCCTAGCTCGCTGCGCTATCACCTCCTTTGTAGGACCAAGACGTTGGATTAAGTGTGAAAATGCGCCTTCTGCGAGCACCCCCGCACTATGTGCGTGGGGGCTGAAGCCAACGACTGCCATCTTTCAGATTTTGTATGTATATCTTAAAACGGCCGCACAGGAGGTGTTCCACATACTTGCAGGCACAAGTATAAAAGGCTACTACAATTCATCAAAATATTGCTTCATAATTACATATGCTATCAGAACATAGCATCCTTCGAGCACTGCGTCTCTATTACACGAGCGCCTTCAAGGACTTCCTGAAAATAGTGCTCGGAGGGTACTCGGCTTTGGTCCGAATCTCGGGATGCAACAACGGTGGTCTCCATCTCTGCCCAGTATGTCTTGACACGGGCAAGAGCCATCCGTGCGCCCTCTATGCATGCTGACCTCTTCATCGCATTCGATACGTGGCACCGCGCCAAGGAATTGCTGCACCAAGCCGAAATAACTCTTCGGCTCCGATCTCCCCGGCCACAGATGACCCATGACGTACTTCATGGCGAGTCCGGACAATCTATTCAGTTCGGCCCATTGAGCCAGACGATCGTCCACTGCCAGTGGACGCTCTGGATTGTGGAACTGCGACCAGAAAAGCCTTTCCACTTCTGATCTTCTTGATCTCGAAAGTGTTCGGTCGCATCAGCAGCACTCGCTGCCAAATCCAGATAGGTGTCCTTCGCACTCCACATCCGGTCCAACGGAGCAAACTTCGGATCGCCAAACTTCCTCGCAGCATAAAGGGCTTTCCAGCCGCAATCTGTCCGGCCTGACGCAGCTCCTCCTTCGCAGCTCTCATCGCAGAGCGAGCGTCCTTGGCATCAACAACGAGCCTTCTCTAAGTCCGTTTGTCTCGCCCGGTCTTCTTTCTCAAGAGACTTGCAACGGTCAGCAGCGCTTTTTAACTTCACGGCCATCTCGGCCATCTCCTTCTTGCTTCGGCAGTGAGCAGCCTGTTCGGCTCTCAGCTCTTCAAGGTGCTCTTCTCGGCAGCCGCATCACTTGTCCTGGCTTGTTCCTTAGCTCGGGCAAGTTCTCGCCCGGAGACTCTCCACGGCGGCCGCACCATCTGCGTCAAGCACACACATTGTAAGATACTGGCATAAAGCTCCTCTTACCAGATGCCGCCCGAGGAATTGCATACCTTGAGCATCATCAAGTCGCGTCGTTGACGAGCGCGATGTCGGCATCTGCCACGTCAAGTTGCCGCTTTAGTTCGGCAAAATCATCAGTTCGGCTCGATTCCGGACACTTCGCCACCTATATACAAAGGCGAAAATTAGACCTGGGATTATGATCCTCTGCGCGCCGTCAATTTTGACAACGCACAGAGTCTCAGGGGCTACTATCTACACAGGGCGCATCTTGTTTATGCGCAACTGACAAAGAAGTACATTATCAAACGTACCTCAAAACCCGTCAGCAAACTTCTGACGGCCTCATGCAATCCGCTTTCCGCGGACGAAATCCTTCCAATCACCGTACCCATCAATGCACGGTGCTCCTCTGAGATAGAAGCTCGCCCCAGCAGAATCATCAGCTCCTCCGACCGCGCACCAGGTGCCGGACTCGTCCTATGACCTCCATCGAAGGCAGGACGCGGAGAACCTTGGGGGCCATATGGCTACCTTCCACCCCTGCCGGATTCGGAGAAACCCTCCGCGACGACACCTCAGGGTCGCCCGCCTCGCTAGGCGGTACGGCAGGGGGAGGCGTTCCACTCTCCATCATCTCCGGAAGAAGATCCCCCGAAGACGAGCTCTGCTGAGAAGGGCTGAGGTCCGAGCTACAAGGTAAAATTTCGGTTAATCTTCTCAGATAAAAAGAAGGATTTCTCTCATCCCTCTAAAGGAAAATCTTTCTCTACTTACGGCTCGCTGGAGGGCTGATCCCTTTGAGGGCGTAGTTCGGCCGAGGATCTCCCCGGCGTCGGACCCTCTGACGAGGACTTTTTCCCCCGCTTTGAGGCCATGGTCTCCGGGTCGTCAGAGGCGGCCCTCTTCTTCCCCTTAGGAGAGGAATTGTCGGTTCCTCCCTTCGGAGCAGCCTCCTTCGAGGAGGCCATAGTTTCCTTGTCCTCCCCCTCACTTCCCTCCAAAGGCACGATCTTCAACATCCTGACTAGCACGGGATCCGGCCTGGTCTCAGGAAGGGGAGCCGGACACCTGATCAGCTTTGCCTTCGCTATCCACTCCTGTTTAAAAGGACAGCTCTTTTAGGGGCGAATTTATGACAATTTTACGGATAGCGAGTCCGGGCACAAGGTTACTTACTTGAGTATCCGGGCGATTGCAGCTTAAACCTGCGTCTCGGTCAAATCCGGACACATTGCTTGTGATCCGAAGAACATTTTATACATCTCCACGGGCGTTGCGCCCATAAAATGCTGGAGAGCTCGTGGTCCCTCCGGATTAAACTCCCACAGACGAAGGGAGCGACGTTTGCCGGGCAATGTTCGGCGAATCAGCATGACCTGCGTCACCTTGACCAGGTTGAGGTCTCTTTCTAAGAGATCCCTAATGCGGCCCTGCAACAGGGGCACGTCTTTGGATAACCCCCAATCTAATCCTTTGTTGACCCATGACGCTAGCCGTGGTGGGGGACCCGAGCGAAAGGCAGGAGGCGCCACCCACTTGGCGCTCCTGGGAGCGGTGATATAGAACCACTCTCGTTGCCACAAGCCGAGCTCCTCTTGAAAGGAGCCCTCGGGCCATGGAGCATCGGCATTCTTACTTATGACAGCACCTCCGCACTCTGCGTGCCGTCCCTCGATCATCTTCGGCTCCACTCCAAAAGTCTTGAGCCATAATCCGAAGTGAGGAGTAACACGGAGGAACGCTTCGCACACAACGATGAATGAGGAAATGTGGAGGATGGACTCCGGAGCTAAGTCATGAAATTCCAGCCCATAATAGAACATCAGCCCCCTCACGAAGGGATCCATCGGGAAGCCTAAACCCCGAAGGAAGTGAGACATGAACACTACGCTCTCACCGGGCTGGGGACTGGGAATAGCCTGCCTTTGAGCAGGCAACCTATGCGAAATTTCGCGGTCAAGAACTTAGCCTCTCTCAACTTTAGCACGTCCTCCTCCGTGACGGAGGAGGGCATCCATCGGCCTTGAAGGTCGGAACCGGACATTGTCGAAGGTCCGAAGCGCCTGGAATCTGGAGCCTAGGGTGTTGGAACTCGAGGCGACGGGCGAACTTGTTTTGAGATTGGAGAAAAGGAGTAAGGCCTTGGTCTCTTTATAAGAGGTTGAATACCAGGAGCCCTCCCCATAACCGTTTGGGACTCGCCTTTAATCGAGAAAACATGCTAACGGGCACGATTGGGTTACCCACGTCCGTATTGATGAGAATCCGTAAAGGGGACACGATCTCTGCTTTGACAAGACGTGCCAAGGAAACCGCCTCGCAAAACACGCTGAGGTGGAAAAGTGAAAACGATTCGAATAAAGGCTTGGCCGTAGTGTGATGTCACGCTGCGGAATACGTCAGCAGATTAGATTTGTGTTAATATTATTCTCTCTATGGCAATACGTGGAAACTTATTTTGCAGAGCCGGACACTACTCTTGGTGTTTACAAACTTTTATGAAGAATTTGGAGGAGGAACCCGCCTTGCAATGCCGAAGACAATCTGTGCGTCGGACTCGTCGTCATTGAAGCCTGGTTCAGGGGCTACTGAGGGAGTCCTGGATTAGGGGGTGTTCGGGTAGCCGGACTATACCTTCAGCCGAACTCCAGGACTATGAAGATACAAGATTGAAGACTCCGTCCCGTGTCCGGATGGGACTTTCCTTGGCGTGGAAGGCAAGCTTGGCGATGCGGATATTCAAGATCTCCTACCATTGTAACCGACTTTGTGTAACCCTAACCCTCTCCAGTGTCTATATAAACCGGAGAGTCTTAGTCCGTAGGACAACTTCATCATACAACAATCATACCATAGGCTAGCTTCTAGGGTTTAGCCTCCTTGATCTCGTGGTAGATCTACTCTTGTACTACCCATATCATCAATATTAATCAAGCAGGACGTAGGGTTTTACCTCCATCAAGAGGGCCCGAACCTGGGTAAAACATTGTGTCCCTTGTCTCCTGCTACCATCCGGCCTAGACGCACAGTTCGGGACCCCCTACCCGAGATCCGCCGGTTTTGACAACCGACACTCCCACTTGCACTAGAGTCAATAATCTATTTCACATCTTTATGTGATTAGTTCACATCTCCATGTGACTAATACCCAAAGGGTTTACTAGAGTCAATAATCTAGTTCACATCGCTATGTGATTAACACCCAAAGAGTGATCATGTTTTGCTTGTGAGAGAAGTTTAGTCTACGGGTCTGCAACATTCAGATCCGTATGTATTTCGCAAATTTCTATGTCTACAATGCTCTGCACGGAGCTACTCTAGCTAATTGCTCCCACTTTCAATATGTATCCAGATCGAGACTTAGAGTCATCTATATCGATGTAAAAAGCTTGCATCGACGTAACTCTTTACGACGAACTCTTTTATCACCTCCATAACCGAGAAATATTTCCTTAGTCCTCTAAGGATAATTTTGACCGCTGTCTAGTGATCTACTCCTATATCACTATTGTACTCCCATGCCAAAATCATGCTAAGGTATACAATAGGGCTGGTAAACAGCCTAGCATACTTTATAGAACCTATGACTGAGGCATAGGGAATGACTTTTCATTCTCTTTCTATTTTTTGTTGTGGTCAGGTTTTGAGTTTTTACTCAACTTCACACCTTGCAACACAGGCAAGAACTCCTTCTTTGACCGTTCCATTTTGAACTACTTCAAAATTTTGTCAAGGTATGTACTCATTGAAAAAACTTATCAAGCGTCTTGATCTATCTCTATAGATCTTGATGCTCAATGTGTAAGCAGCTTCATCGAGGTCTTTCTTTGAAAAACTCTTTTCGAACATTCCTTTATGCTTTCTAGAAAATTCTACACCATTTCCGATCAACAATATGTCATTCACATATACTTATCAGAAATGTTGTAGTGCTCCCACTCACTTTCTTGTAAATACAGGCTTCACCGCAAGTCTGTATAAAACCATATGTTTTGATCACTTTATCAAAGCATACATTCCAACTCCGAGATGGTTGCACCAGTCCATACATGGATCACTGGATCTTGCTCACTTTGTTAGCACCTTTAGGATCGGCAAAACCTTCTGGTTGCATCATATACAACTCTTCTTTAAGAAATCCATTAAGGAATGCAGTTTTGACATCCATTTGCCAGATTTCATAAAATGGGCAACTGCTAACATGATTCGGACAGACTTAAGCATCGCTACGGGTGAGAAAGTCTCATCGTAGTCAACCCTTGAACTTGTCGAAAACCTTTTGCAACAAGTCGAGCTTTGTAGACAGTAACACTACTATCAGCGTCCGTCTTCCTCTTGAAGATCCATTTATTCTTAATGACTCACCGATCATCGGGCAAGTCAATCAAAGTCCATACTTTGTTCTCATACATGGATCCCATCTCAGATTTCATGGCCTCAAGCCATTTCGGAATCTGGGCTCATCATCGCTTCCTCATAGTTCGTAGGTTCGTCATGGTCTAGTAACATGACTTCCAGAAAGGATTACCGTACCACTCTGGTGCGGACCATACTCTGGTTGTCCTACGAGGTTCGGTAGTAACTTGATCTGAAGTTTCATGATCATCATCATTAGCTTCCTCACTAATTGGTGTAGAGATCACTAGAACTGATTTCTGTGATGAACTACTTTCCAATTCGGGAGAAGGTACAATTACCTCATCAAGTTCTACATTCCTCCCACTCACTTCTTTCGAGAGAAACTTCTTCTCTAGAAAGGATCCACTCTTAGCAACAAAGATATTGCCTTTCGGATCTGTGATAGAAGGTGTACCCAACAGTTTCTTTTGGGTATCCTATGAAGACGCACTTTTCCGATTTAGGTTTGTGCTTATCAGGCTGAAACTTTTTCACATAAGCATCACAACCCAAACTTTAAGAAATGACAGCTTAGGTTTCTTGCTAAACCACAGTTCATACGGTGTCGTCTCAACGGATTTAGATGGTGCCCTTTTTAATGTGAATGCAGCTGTCTCTAATGCATAACCCCAAAAATATAGTGGTAAATCGGTAAGAGACATCATAGATTGCACTATATCCAATAAAGGACAGTTATGACGTTCGGACACACCATTATGCTCTGGTGTTCCAGGTGGCATGAATTTGTGAAACTATCCCACATTGTTTTAGTTGAAGACCAAACTCGTAACTCAAATATTTGTCTCCGCAATCAGATCGTAGAAACTTTATTTTCTTGTTATGATGATTTTCCACTTCACTTTGAAATTCTTTGAACTTTTCAAATGTTTCAGACTTATGTTTCATCAAGTAGATATACCCATATCTGCTCAAATCATTTGTGAAGGTCAGAAAATAATCTGATACCCGCCGCGAGCCTCAACACTCATCAGACTGCATACATCAGTATGCATTATTTCCAATAAGTCAGTTCCTCGCTCCATTGTTCTGGAGAACGGAGTCTTAGTCATCTTGCCTATGAGGCATGGTTCACAAGCATTAACTGATTCATAATCAAGTGATTCCAAAAACCCATCAGCATGGGGTTTCTTCATGTGCTTTACACCAATACGACCTAAATGGCAGTGCCACAAATAAGTTGCACTATCATTATTAACTTTCCATCTTTTGGCTTCAATATTATGAATATGTGCATCACTACGATCGAGATTCAATAAACCATTTATATTGAGTGTATGACCATAGAAGGTTTTATTCATGTAAATAGAATAACAATTATTCTTTCACTTAAAGGAATAACTGTATTGCAATAAACATGATCCAATCATATTCATGCTTAACGCAAACACCAAATAACATTTATTTTAGGTTCAACACTAATCCCGAAAGTATAGGGAGTGTGCGATGATGATCATATCAATCTTGGAACCACTTCCAACACACATCGTCACTTCACCCTTAACTAGTCTATGTTCATGCCGCAACTCCAGTTTCGAGTTACTACTCTTTAGTGACTGAACCAGTATCAAAATACCGAGGGGTTGCTATGAACACTAGTAAAGTACACATCAATAACATGTATATCAAATATACCTTTGTTCACTTTGCCATTCTTCTTATCCGCCAAGTATCTAGGGCAGTTCCACTTCCAGTGACCATTTCCTTTACAGTAGAAGCACTCAGTTTCAGGCTTGGGTCTAACTTTAGGCTTCTTCATGGGAGTGGAACTTGCTTGCCATTCTTCTTGAAGTTCCCTTTCTTTCCCTTGCCCTTTTACTTGAAACTAGTGGTCTTGTCAACCATCAACACTTGATGCTTTTTCTTGATTTCTACCTTCGTCGATTTTAGCATCACGAAGAGCTTGGGAATCTTTTTCCGTTATCCCTTGCATATTATAGTTCATCACAAAGTTCTAGTAACTTGGTGATAGTGACTAGAGAACTCTGTCAATCACTATCTTATCTGGAAGATTAACTCCCACTTGATTCAAGTGATTGTAGTACTCAGACATTCTAAGCACATGCTCACTAGTTGAGCTATTCTCCTCCATCTTGTAGGCAAAGTACTTGTCAGAGGTCTCATACCTCTCGACTCGGGCATGAGTCTGAAATACCAATTTCAGCTCTTGGAACATCTTATATGCTCGTGGCGTTCAAAACATTTTTGAAGTCCCGGTTCTAAGACCGTAAAGCATGGTGCACTAAACTATCAAGTAGTCATCATACCGAGCTTTGTCAAACGTTCATAACGTGTGCATATGCTCCTGCAATAGGTCTGTCACCTAGTGGTGCATCAAGGACATAATTTTTCTGTGCAGCAATGAGGATAATCCTCAGATCACGGATCCAATCCGCATCATTGCTACTAACATCTTTCAACTTAGTTTTTCTCTAGGAACATATCAAAAATAAACGGGGAGCTACATCGCGAGCTATTGATCTACAACATAGATATGAAATACTATCAGGACTAAGTTCATGATAAATTTAAGTTCAATTAATCATATTACTTAAGAACTCCCACTTAGATAGACATCCCTCTAATCATCTAAGTGATCACGTGATCCATATCAACTAAACCATGTCCGATCATCACGTGAGATGGAGTAGTTTTCAATGGTGAACATCACTATGTTGATCATATCTACTATATGATTCACTGCTCGACCTTTCGGTCTCAGTGTTTCGAGGCCATATCTGCATATGCTAGGCTCATCAAGTTTAACCCGAGTATTTCTGCATGTGCAAAACTGTCTTGCACCCGTTGTATATGAACGTAGAGCTTATCACACCCGATCATTACGTGGTGTCTCGGCACGACGAACTTTGGCAACGGTGCATACTCAAGGAGAACACTTGTACCTTGAAATTTAGTGAGAGATCATCTTATAATGCTACCGCCGAACTAAGCAAAAATAAGATGTATAAAAGATAAACATCACATGCAATCCAAATATGTGACATGATATGGCTATAATCATCTTGTGCTGTTGATCTCCATCTCCAAAGTACTGTCATGATCTCCATTGTTACCGGCATGACACCATGATCTCCATCATCTTGATCTTTTATCAACGTGTCATCACATGGTCGTCTCACCAGCTATTGCTTTTGCAAATATTGCTATCGCATAGCGATAAAGTAAGCAAATACATGGCACTTGCATCTTATGCAATAAAGAGACAACCATAAGGCTTTTGCCAGTTGCCCATAACTTCAATAAAACATGATCATCTCATACAACTTATATCTCATCACACCTTGACCATATCACATCACAACATGCCCTGCAAAAACAAGTTAGACATCCTCTACTTTGTTGTTGCAATTTTTACAGTGGACTACGGG
>NC_053024.1:61364967-61385799 GCF_003073215.2 Triticum urartu | reverse complement strand
CATATGCCTCTATGTTTACGGGTTTGAATCCCGCTGGAAATTCATAATCCAGGACCTCATCGGTGAAACATAGGGGGTGTGCGGCACCCCTTTATTTGGGTGTGCCGGATTTTGATAATGGCTTTACTGCATTGCTTACGGGAGCTTACTTTCTTGGCCCGTAAATGGACCTGGCTGGGCCATGATGCGAATCCTTAAGTGGGTCGCATGCTGGCTTAAGTGCTCGTCGTCTACCGGCTCATCCTGCTCTATGGCTGGGTCTTTATCGAGGCGGGGCTTCGGTCGGCGTTTACGCCGACGCTTTGATTGTTTTTCAAGAGATCGATCCCTCTTTCCATCCCCGTTTTCCTCATTGTTGCTTCCTTTAGGGGTATCCACCATGTACACATCGTGAGATGAGGTGGCTGTCCAATGCCCTATAGGCGTTGGTTCTTGGTCGTCTCCTGCATCGTCGTCCATGCCGTCGATGTCTTCGGAGTCAAAGTCAAGCATGTTGGTTAAGTCGTCGACAGTGGCTACGAAGTGGGTGGTGGGCGGGTTTTGAATTTCTTCATCGTCCGTATCCCAACCTTGCTGACCGTAGTCCGGCCAGGGCTCTCCTAATAAAGAGAGACATTTTAGAGAATTCAGGATGTCGCCGAAGGGCGAGTGCTGAAAGATGTCTGCGGCGGTGAACTCCATTATCGGCGCCCAATCGGATTCGATCGGTAGGGGCGCGGGGGGCTCGGAGTTCGGAAAGGAATCCGGCTCCTCGGAGTCACGGGCCATGCGGAGTGCGAGGCTGGAGTTCGGCTCGACCGCCTCTGAGATCGCAGCCCCTGAGGCAGCGTCCAACCGCTGATCCTCGATCGGTGCAGTAGGCTCCGAATCAATGGTCGGAACCGATGCGTGTGCAGCCTCCAAGGCGTTGTTCGGCGGCAGAGCTATATCATGCCCATCGAGACAGTGCGGCGCACTTGGCTGTGGCTCGAATCCGTCGAAGATCAAGTCCTCGCGGATGTCAGCCGTGTAGTTTAGGCTTCCAAACCTAACCTGATGGCCAGGGGCGTAGCTTTCGATCTGCTCAAGGTGGCCAAGCGAATTGGCCCGTAGTGCGAAGCCGCCGAAGACGAAGATCTGTCCGGGGAGAAAAGTCTCACCCTGGACTGCATCGTTGTTGATGATCGAAGGAGCCATCGGGCCTAAAAGCGATGACACAGAGGAACTCTCAATGAAAGCACCAATGTCGGTGTCAAAACCGGCGGATCTCGGGTAGGGGGTCCCGAACTGTGCGTCTAGGACGGATGGTAACAGGAGGCAAGGAACACGATGTTTTACCCAGGTTCGGGCCCTCTTGATGGAGGTAAAACCCTACGTCCTGCTTGATTAATATTGATGATATGGGTAGTACAAGAGTAGATCTACCACGAGATCAAGGAGGCTAAACCCTAAAAGCTAGCCTATGGTATGATTGTTGTATGATGAAGTTCTCCTACGGACTAAAACCCTCCGGTTTATATAGACACCGGAGAGGGTTAGGGTTACACAAAGTCGGTTACAATGGTAGGAGATCTTGAATATCCGCATCGCCAAGCTTGCCTTCCACGCCAAGGAAAGTCCCATCCAGACACGGGACGAAGTCTTCAATCTTGTATCTTCATAGTCCTGGAGTCCGGCTGAAGGTATAGTTCGGCTACCCGAACACCCCCTAATCCAGGACTCCCTCAGTCTTCATTTGAAACAATGTGGAATAGTTTCGCAACTCACGCCACCTAGAACACCACAGCGTAATGGTGTGTCCGAACATCGTAAGCATACTTAATTAGATATGGTGTGATCTATGATGTCTCTTACCGATTTACCGCTATCATTTTGGGGTTATGCTTTAGAGATGGCTGCATTCATGTTAAATAGGGCACCATCTAAATCCGTTGAGACGACACCATATGAACTGTGGTTTGGCAAGAAACCTAAGTTGTCATTTCTTAAAGTTTGGGGCTGTGATGCTTATGTGAAAAAGCTTCAACCTGATAAGCTCGAACCCAAATCAGAGAAATGTGTCTTCATAGGATACCCAAAGGAAACTGTTGGGTACACCTTCTATCACAAATCTGAAGGCAAGATATTCGTTTCTAAGAATGGATCCTTTCTAGAGAAGGAGTTTCTCTCGAAAGAAGTGAGTGGGAGGAAAGTAGAACTTGATGAGGTAATTGTACCTTCTCCTGAATTGGAAAGTAGTTCATCACAGAAATCAGTTCCGGTGATTCCCACACCAATTAGTGAGGAAGCTAATGATGATGATCATGAAACTTCAGATCAAGTTACTACCGAACCTCGTAGGTCAACCAGAGTACGGTCCGCACCAGAGTGGTATGGTAATCCTGTTCTGGAAGTCATGTTACTAGACCATGACGAACCTACGAACTATGAGGCAGCGATGATGAGCCCAGATTCCGCGAAATGGCTTGAGGCCATGAAATCTGAGATGTGATCCATGTATGAGAACAAAGTCTGGACTTTGGTTGACTTGCTCGATGATCGGCAAGCCATAGAGAATAAATGGATCTTCAAGAAGAAGACTAACGCTGACGGTAATGTTACTGTCTACAAAGCTCGACTTGTTGGAAAAGGTTTTCGACAAGTTCAAGGGGTTGACTACGATGAGACCTTCTCACCCATAGCGATGCTTAAGTCTGTCTGAATCATGTTAGCAATTGCCACATTTTATGATTATGAAATTTGGCAAATGGATGTCAAAACTGCATTCCTTAATGGATTTCTTAAATAAGAGTTGTATATGATGCAACCACAAGGTTTTGTCGATCCTAAAGGTGCTAACAAAGTGTGCAAGCTCCAGCGATCCATTTTATGGACTGGTGCAAGCATCTCGGAGTTGGAATATATGCTTTGATAGTGTGATCAAAGCATGTGGTTTTATACAGACTTTTGGAGAAGCTTGTATTTACAAGAAAGTGAGTGGGAGCTCTGTAGCATTTCTAATATTATATGTGGATGACATATTGTTGATTGGAAATAATACAAAATTTCTGGATAGCATAAAAGGATACTTGAATAAGAATTTTTCAATGAAAGACATCGGTGAAGCTACTTATATATTGGGCATCAAGATCTATAGAGATGGATCAAGATGCTTAAATGGACTTTCACAAAGCACATACCTTGATAAAGTTTTGAAGAAGTTCAAAATGGATTAGTCAAAGAAAGGGTTCTTTCCTGTGTTACAAGGTGTGAAGTTGAGTCAGACTCAATGCCCGACCACTGCAGAAGATAGAGAGAAAATGAAAGTCATTCCCTATGCTCAGCCATAGGTTCTATCATGTATGCAATGCTATGTACCAGACCTGATGTGTGCCTTGCTATAAGTTTAGCCGGGAGGTACCAAAGTAATCTAGGAGTGGATCACTGGACAGCAGTCAAGAACATCCTGAAATACCTGAAAAGGACTAAGGATATGTTTCTCGTTTATGGAGGTGACAAGGAGCTTTTCGGAAATGGTTACGTTGATCCAAGCTTTGACACTAATCCAGATGACTCTAAGTCACAAACTGGATACAAATTTATATTGAATGGTGGAGCTGTCAGTTGGTGCAGTTCCAAGCAGAGCGCCGTGGCGAGATCTACGTGTGAGGCGGAGTTAGATGCTTCGGAAGCAGCAAATGAATGAGTCTGGATGAAGGAGTTCATATTCGATCTAGGTGTAATACCTAGTGCATCGGGTCCAATGAAAATCTTTTGTGACAATACTGGAGCAATTTCCTTGGCGAAGGAATCCAGATTTCACAAGAGAACCAAACACATCAAGAGACGCTTCAACTCCATCCGCGGTCAAGTCAAGGAGGGAGACATAGAGATTTGCAAGATACATACGGATCTGAATGTTGCAGACCCGTTGATTAAGCCTCTTCCACGAGCAAAACATGATCAGCACCAAGACTCCATGGGTCACTACAAAAAAAATACACTTCCGTGATGATACGTGTTTGTCACAGTAGGTCGCTTTTTCCTCATGCATGTACATCCATGACAAATTTATGACAGAATCAAGATAGTCATACCTGTGCTGTCGTAGAAGTGTTCCATGACATTACCAAAATCATCATCACGGAAGTGTCCACTTCCATGACAATAAATCGCGCGTCACAGAAGTGCTTTCATCAAGGGTGACCGACATGTGGCATCCACCGTAACGGAACGTCGTTAAGCTATTGGGTCGGGTTTTGGATCCGATAACCCGTTAACAGCCCCGACCAATGGGGATTTTCCACGTGTAAAATCATCATTGGCTAGAGGAAACACGTGTCGGCTCATCGTTGGGACAGATGTCATCCACTCACTGGACAGAAGGCGCCTATGATACGTCGACATGTGGCACGGCCCAACAGTGGCCCATTCCTGTGAAAAGGCTGGCCCATTTGACTTGGTCAAAAGCTGGCGGGCCGGCCCATGGAAAGCATGTTAACGGCCTGTTCGCATATAGCCCATTTACAGCCCGCTAACCCAAGGCCCGTTATGCCCTATCCGAATTAGGCCAGTAGCGTCATCTGGGCCGTCCAATATGATTCCAGCCCATTTTCACTTCTGGCCCATGTATAGCCCATGACGTCTTTCGGCCCATATGAGGCCCTTGTAACTCTTGGCCCATTACGGCCCATGTTGAAACTGGCCCGTAATGAATAGTGTATCACTTTACACCCATTAACGGCCCATGGTGAAACTGGCCCGTAATGAACAGTGTATCACTTTATACCCATTAACGGCCCGTTATTCGTTGGGCCGTTCCAGCCCATGTTATCTTTCGGCCTTCTCAGAGCCCATTTATTCTTGGGCTCATTTCCTAGCATTCGTTTACTTACGGCCCGTTACTGTCATTTTCTGCTTGTGGGCCAAATTCAGCCCGTGGTTACAGTCGGCCCGTTTATGGTCCGTTAATACGTTGGGCCGTTTTCATAGCGTCATCAAATACGGCCTATTAACGATGGCCCGTTATGGTCGGCCCATGAACGGACGATTCCAACTCTAGCCCGTTTACGGCCATAATGCGGTCTGTTTGGCCCATGTTTGGCCAATCGATCATACGGCCCGTATAAGGCCCATTGATGATATGGCCCATAGAAGGCCCATTGTTTCTACGGCCCATAGAAGGCCCATTGTTTCTACGGCCCGTAGAAGGCCCATTGTTTCTACGGCCAGTAGGAGGCCTAGTGTCACTACAGTAAATATTAGCCCATGGTTATTGTGGCCTAGTTTTAAAAAATAGGTTATTGCAGCCACTAGCAACCGCAGAAAAAGAACTGCACTGACTACAAGCAAACAAATAAACAAGACAACAAGGAAATAAATAAGCAAGCAACTTACACTAGGCTATCACGGCTATTACACATATTACATCCACTGGGCATCAAAGTTCGCCACCAGTGCAAATATAGGGAACACAGCAGCATATAAACGCCGCAGCAAAACAAGTCCAGAACTGAAACCACTTCAGAAGAGCTCAAGAAACAATATCCTGGGTACCCATAATGCTGGCAAGATGCTTAGCAAGCTTATTAAGTTTCTCTTGTTTGGCGCTTAAGTCCTCCAGCGCTTGCTGTTGCACCAGAAAGTATGCATCTGAATTCTGCAGGGACTTCCTCAGTCCTTCGGCTTCCTGTCGCATAACATCTGATCGATGTCTTTCAACTTGAAGTTGAGACTCAAGAAGCCGAACTGATTCAGGCAATGAGTTCGAAGAGCTGGTGCCAGCAGTGGTAGCCAGTAACTCGAACACTACATCAAGACAGGACTTTGGGGTTGTCTCAGTGTCTTCAATATAGTTTTTATCAGCTTTCTTGGAGACCAACAGGGATGTCTCACTATCTTGAACCTTATATGCATTACTTCCTTTACCATTGCATAACAGGGTACTCTTCTCCAATATTTTATCCGCGTTCTAAAAGAGAAACAAACAAACACATCTCAGGTTTACAATGTAGTATATGAAACTCATTTTGGTAAACCAGTTCAGTAGTAAGGTGGACAGGATAACAACATGAAACAAACATATATCTATGTAGTATGGTCACTGTATGGTCTATATCATTCTAGTTTATGTTGCCAAATCAAGATAGATACAGTTCGAATCATATCTATTTAAGACAAAGCAGCATAGACAGAATATAAGTGTGGGAAACTACACAGCAATAACAACACTTGTAATGTGCATGGCATGAGAACATAACTGTTTATTCAATTGAAACTGAAATCAACATAGAGCAGTTACACAGCAAACAGCAAACACGTTTGAAGAAACAGGTTTTAAAACATAACCTGTGCGCCATTTGAGTTTCAATTGCATCCTCAAATTTGAATTAGTTGGTATCAGTAAATACAGTGATGCAAGAGCAAAGTAGTATGAACCATTAGCTATGAACCTGACCTGGAGAACAATTCTTCTTCTGCTTTAAAGCGTTGACTTTCGGGTTCGAGTGGTGGTCCTCAGTGATTTGGGCACTGCAGTTGCCTTACTAAACTGCTCCGTGTTTGGTGCTCTGTGGTGGAGACGGTGCGTTGTGTCAACGGGACTGAGTGTCTATCTGCTGGGTGGGTTAGAAGGGGTGTAGCTGTCTCTGTCCGAACTGGGTAGGGGTACAATCTGCATGAGTGTGGGTTATGTGTGGTGGGGCTGGTTCTTGGGCAAGTACAACCATGGTTCTATCTGCATCGACAGGTAGCACGATCTTTCTGAAGACCGTGTTTTTACTCCCACAGATACTGCCATCACTCCCTCCAATTGAAATGGCTGATAAACAAGAAAAGTAATTGAATGTACAGACATTGTAAGATAGACAGGTGCAATGGATAGTAGGGAAGAAAACAGGGCATGAAATAATTCACATTTATGTTGTCTAAGCAAACAGAATAGCAGGACATAATTTCACATATATGATGGCTAATTAAACAGGATAGCATGACACAATTTCACATGTATGATGGCTAACTAAAACAGGATAGAATGACATACTTCAAAATATGATGACTATGTAAACAGGATGACATGATATAACTATATGATGTGTCTATTAAAGTGGTTGGCATGCCATAAATCACAAACATGTCGTTGATGGAAACATGATGGCATGATATAATTCACGGATAGAATGACATAATTTAAATAGGATGACTATGTAAACAGGATGAGATGATATAACTATATTATGTCTTTAGAAAATGGGTTGGCATGCCATAATTCAGATACATGATGTCTATGTAAACATCATGGCATGACATAATTCCAATATATGATTTATATACTAAGGAAGTGAGCAGAGGGCAATCACATATATGATGTGTCAACTAAGGAGATGGCATTCAATATTGTGTATATGATGTAAAAACTAAGCATTGCAATACAACATATGCATTATATGAGTAATATAACCCTGCCAAGTTTGAGCATACACCTCAGGGGGATAATAGGACTGGTCATCTGCCTCTGAATCCTCCTCTGAAGAGCTATCTGTAACCAGCAAGATATCTGCTTCAGCAGGTAGCATTGTCTGCTCTGAAGACCTTGTTTTCACTCCAGATTTCTCCATCACCAATTCAAATGGCTGATGCACAGGAAGAGTTGAATATACAAACATTGTCGACAAAAGCAATGAGAAATACAAAAAAAGGACGGCATGATATAATTCACATATATGACGCTTGCCTAAACAGCATGGCATTGCATAATTCACATACATAATGCCTTGCAACAAGATAACATTGCATAATTCACATATATAATGTCTTGCAACAAGATGGCATTGCATAATTCACATATATGGTAATTAGACACTAAACAGGTGGCATTCACACAAAGCATGTCTAAACTAAGCAAATGACATAGCAATGCAAGATACCATACGCACGATATGAGCAACATAACCCTGCCAAGTTAGGGCATGCACCTCGGGGGTATGACTGGTCTGAATCCTCCTCTAAGCTATCGTAACCAGCAAGACATGCATATTCCAATAGTGTCTGATATGAGTAATATAACCCTGCCAAGTTAGCATACCCTCGGGGATATGACTGGTCATCTGTCTCTGAATCCTCCTCTGAGGAGCTATCGGTAACCAGCAAGACATGCGCTTCGTCAGATAGCATTGTCTGCTCTGAAGACCTTGTTTCCACTCCAGATTTTTCCATGACCGTGCCAAATGGCTGATGCACAGGAAGAGTAATTGAATGTACTAAAATTGTTGACAAATTTAACACGTAATAAAAAATGATGGCATGATATAATTCACATATAAGATGACTGGCTAACCAGGGTGGCATTGCAAAATTCACATATATGATGCCTGGCTAGACAAGATGGCATTGCATGATTCACATATACGATAAAGAAACTAAACAGATGGCATTGACACAAAGCATGTCTAAACTAAGCAGATGACATCTTTAATGTATACAGTAAGCAATGCAAGGCACCATATGCATGATATTACCAACATCAGCATGCCAAGTTAGAGCGAAGACCTCATGGGGTAAATAGGAGTGGTCTTCTCCTTCTGAATCCCCCTCATAACAGTTATCTTCCTCTTGATTACGATCCGAAATGGGTGGAGGGGGGCTGCCTTTGCGCCCACCATGGAACGACGTCTGCATGAAATTTTATTGCCACGCAAGGCTCGTCTCTTTTGCTCTACATGATCAGTTCCATTGTGTACAATAACTGGCATGCATAGGAATAAAACATAGTGAGATTATGTAAGGAGTGCATGCACAAATCCAGAGTGATGGTAGCAAACTGTGGATAGACCCAAAACCAATGATAGCAGGCAGATAATAGCTTTAGTTAAAAAATACAGATAATGGCTCCTTTAATGTTTGTTTGCACCCAACATGAAACTCATAGTAGACACCGGAGATTAACCAGATAGTAGACATAGTACTGATTGCTGCCCCAATATGTACCCCACAACCATTTAAAAACTCAAGTTTCAGCATTAGTTTGGACCTGACTCGGAGTCTAATAGGTGAACACGACGATAATGTAGCATGTCATCATATTAAGCGATGCATAACGTAAGCAGACACGGAAGAGTGCGACCTCTCTTGCGGACCCGTGTAGTCCTCAAGGTCATCTGCTCAGTTGATGATGGTAATGCAGTTGCCTGGCTGCCGGCGGCGGGGAAGAAGATCTGAGGCGGCGAAAGACAGTCTGGAGAGCGGATCCCTGCTGTGGTGAACCCTTCCGTCGTTGGAGCAGCTGAGCTGGGGTGGAACACAGCGCCGCAGGAGCAGGACAAACCACACAAGGTTTTCTTTGACACATATCTGTAACAGAAGTAATTGAGTAAGGGCTTGTTTGAATTTGAGGATTCTAACAATGCAGGGATAGGAAATAGACAGGAATAGGATAGGAATGCACGTGCAAAACAGAGAATTTAAAAACACAGGATTTCTGCCAATCTGGGTGTTTGATTCACAACAATTGGAAGATCACAGGATGCAAAAAAGCATGGTGAGATTAAGTCAAACCACAAGAAAATGTACGGTTATAATGCTATTATGCTACTATCTCTTAGTCTTGTGCTTGATGAATAGGAATATGAAAAGGAGGAGAAGTGGAAATTAGAATTCCTACGGTTTTTCTTTCAAGGAGACACTAAAGGAACAAATCCTACAGTTTTCCTTTGCTCCATTCCTTTGCACCAAATTCATGAAAAGTAGTACCATAGGAAACTTTCCAATTCCGATGTTTTTCATTCACTTTTCCTTTCAAGCACTGGCGATTCTAGTAGGCAGGCTTGAGCAAGGAAAATCCTACACTAAAAAATGTTTTTGTGCTACTTCTATTACTTTGGACCCAGGCCACTGCCATACTAGCTCAACTCCCAGGCCCATCGACAAATGCACAGCTCAAACGCGCAGAGATAAATAATGATGGCGTTCAAGAGAGTCCATCACGGATAGCTAAGTTGCCTGGTACCTCACTGCTTGTCATATAGTAGGATAAAATAATCGTATTTCCCGTTACTACGAGTGCTCAGTGGACAATATATATAACATGTAGAGTAAAAAAGAGATGCAACAAGTGTACAACCTCTTTGGCGAAGCCATGTCGATCTCAGCGTGATTGGGTTGGCCGGTGAGGATGCTCCGGCTGACTTGGCTGTCGGAGGAGGGGAAGAAGATCTTAGGCGTCTGGAGATGGAGCCCGAGGTACTGCTCCGCTGTGATGGAGGGTTTCGTCGTTGGAGCAGCTCCGGTGAGTTGTACGACACCGAGGCTGAAGCAGGACAAGAGAGACAACGAACAACGTTAAACTGAGTGGAATTCTAATAGCATCTCCAAAATATGACGTAAAATACATAACCACAAAGTGCTAGATGTAAAATACATCAGCCGCTCAACTCTGAACTTAACTGTCGAAACTGAATTTAACTATCGAAACTGAATTTAACTGTCGAAACTGAACTTAACTGTCGAAACTCAACTTAACTGTCGAAACTGAATTTTGCTGTCGAAACTAAATTTTGCTGTTGAAGCTGAACGCACTAGCAAGGTGAGGCTACACATCGGTTGAATGACTTTTTCATCTCTGGTTAGTCGATTTTGCAGCCGTTGGATACGAAATCAAGGGCCTGCGGTTCATCTTCAACATCCACCCCCTGAGCCGGCCAAACAGCAGCCCCCCCCGCGCCGCGCGGTGCGCCGCCCCGCCCGCCCGAAAACACTCCCCACCGCCGGTCCGCCGCCGCCCCGGCCATCCCTCTAGGCCCCCCGTCGAGCTTTTTCTCCGGCGATCCCCACGCCACACGCCCCGCCACGCCGGCGACCACCGCCCCCATCCTGAACCCTAAGATAGATAGTGGGGTACCTCTCCGGCGAGCCCCCCTCCCCCGCTGCGGCTGGTTCTTCCTTCACCCCGGCGGCATCGGAGTGAAGTGTAGCTAAATCGGAGCAGCATCGCAAGCAAGAGCAAGAGCGAGAGCAGCGCGAGCAAGAGCAATAGCAAGAGCAGACCAGGCAGGGGACCGAGAGCAAGAGCAGAGCAGCAGCGCGAGCGAGAGCTAAAGCAGCAGCAGCCGCTCCTACTGATGAGGACGCCGCCGCCGCGCCCCTCTCCTCCCTCGATCCCCCCCTCCCCCTCCCCCTCACTCCCCCTCCTCTCTTCCCTCCCCTCCCCGTCGCTCCCTCGGCGGCGACGTCCACATCCCAACTCCTACTGATGTGGACGTCGCCGCCGAGGGAGCGACGCCGTGGAGGAAGTGGCCGGCGACGCCGCCGTGGATGGAGCCGCGCGTGTCGGCTCGGGACCGAGCGCCGGCAGCACCGTGAGATCGAATCAAGAAGAAAATGCGGCGATTAGTGTACAACCTCTTTGGTGGCGCCGTTAGGCCGCAGCTTCATCCGAGGAAACGGTGATGATGATGCTCTTCCGGTGGTGCAGGTGAAGACGGCGTGTGGGAATGGAGGTGGCGCGAAAGACGAGGGGAACGTCGGGCAGCTCCTTGGAGGTGGAGGACGGGGTGGCTGAACCGGCGGGACGATGAGATCGACGACGGATCCTCATCCGGTACGGTGGATGAGGGACGTCGAGGTGTTCTTGTGGACGACGTCGTCGGGGAAGAGGCTCCGGCTGGGTGGCGGACGGAGCAGGGTGTGGGGTTTCGTCGGGGTTTTCGCGGCCTCGGTGTATGAATGGGTGGGCGGATGGGATGGCAGTGGGGAACCATGGCTTAGAGACGCGCTTGTCCGAAATGTGGGGTAAGTTACGAAAGTACCCCCACCGATTTGAGGCGGTTCTTTGGTTCAGGGGTACCACGGGCATTTCGCGTGTCGGGATTTCACAGGAGGTGGGAGTTTTCGCGCGCGTTGTAATTTCGGAATAGCAAGGCGCGGGTTGAGATGGAGGGAGTTGTCGGAGCACAACGAGACAAAGATATATCTTAAATATTTCGGGCTAACAAGGCGCGGGTTGAAGAGGCGGGAGTTTCGCAGCATGATAGACAGAGACGCTAGCTTGAATTTTCGGCATAACAAGGCGCGGCTTGAAATTTCGGAAGAACAAGCTTAACGTGTACCAAAAGACAATTTGCACCTCAACACGCACAACACACACACAAACACCATTTAGACTAGAGTAAGGTACACGTGCATTGCACGCATGAGATTTGGCAACCAAATTATGAATAAATACCACATTATAGCATGCAAGCTTTGAGTCATATATGCATGATGTAGATGTTCGTTTAATTCTTATAGTTCATTTCATTCAAAATCATCTAGTTTTTATAAGAAAGCTAATCTATTTTAAGATTCATGGAATTGTGCGTCGTAAGACATAAAGTAAAAACAAATAATGGCAAATCATGTAGAAAAACATTTGGGCAATTCTGATACGGAAGATTCTAGAACAAATAAGAAGTGCTTGTGTTTTGATGTTTGTGCATTATGCTTAAGTTCAACCATGGAGTCTTCTAGATTATACATGTGGCGAAATCTGGTGGAATCTAGATGATATCCAACGGCCAGTAGTGCTCAAATTTGCCATCTTTGGACCATCGGATTCGCCTCATCCAACGACCATCTTTCAAAGTTAAAGTTACCCGCACACAATATAAAAATATATAAAATATATATATATATATAGGGGTATAGATATAGATATGTGATGCAAAAGCCGCCCATCATCTCCAATTAGAATAGTGTGTCCATGCACGGATGCGACGTGGCCAAATGATGTCTGCCATCGGTATCTCAAATTCAAATCAGTCTGACCTTGTTCAATGTGTATACATTACAACATGCTCGTTTCCAAACCACACCGCGCAGATCTCCGTTATATTCATGCATGCATGGGTTTCAAACATCAGGATCTCTTATTCAAATATTTGAATTCAACTTTACATTGATTGTGACCTCACCTATTCAGCTATTCTTTTACACCCACACAGTAGTCTTCTCTTTATAATTGTACCACTAACTTTCTCTCGTGCATGCATGCACACACACTACCAGTCGGCATTATCCATCGCACGCATGCAATCTTTTTCTTCAGGTCGGTCTCCCATGAAGGCACACACCAACACACATCCCCCTCTCCATCATATCGGGCATTCTTTATCTCTCACGCGTGCATGCGCAACGATCGATGTTCCTCTATGTATGTGTGTATATAGCTAGGTCTTTCATAGTTTTCCACACAAACCGATCAATCGATATATCCAGTGAGGTCTCACCCTCTTTCCCACGTCCACATCGATCAATCTATACCTCTCTATATAGGATTAACATATATAGCTAATACACCCACATTAATTATGTATCCAACGTCCCCCTCATCATCCATGCCTTCCGCTTCATCTCTCAGACGCGTGCACAATGGCGAAGACAGGGGGCAGTAAGGGCCCTGCCCCCTCCCCCCTAACATCACTATATATCAAGGCTAATATGAATGTGATCATTAGACAATTGCTGCTAAAAATGGTTTAAGTTCATGAATTGACCCTCCTCGTAAAGGATTAGCAATGCTTGGCCCCCTAGCTCATTTATTTTTCATGGCTCCGCCACTGCGCGATCAGCGCACGTGTTCGCCCCCTCTCTCTAAATATCGATCTCGCACTTGTGCATTCCTTCATAGTCTCCCTCCACTCGGCCCCTCGCACCATCTTCTAGCCCCCACCGGATTTTGCCACATGTACAATCTAGCAGACTCCATGGTTGAACTTAAGCATAATGCACAAACCTCAAAACAACAGTGGTTCTCTTTTGTTCTAGAATCTTCCGTATCATAACTGCCCAAACTTTTTTCTAGTTGAATTGCCATTATTTGTTTTTTACTTTATGCTTTACAATGCACATTTCCATGAATCATAAGATAGATTAAGGGCTTCTTTGATTCAAAGGATTCTCAATGGAATTTTAGAGGATTCTAATCATTAGGAATTTTTCCTATCATGGTTGTTTGATTCGTAGGATTGTAAATCATTAAGAATTCCGTGTTTTTTCTATGCACAATCAAACACTCGTGCAATCCTGTAGGATTCAAGACGACATTCCACTATAATCCCATGTTTTTCCTATTCCCGCGTTCTTAGCTTTTTTATAAAAACTAATTGATATTGAATGAGATGAACTATAAGAATTGAACGAAGGGCTACATCAGGCATATATGACTCAGAGCTTACATGCTATAGTGTGGTATTTATTCATAATTTGGTTGCAAAATCTGATGCGTGCAATGCACGTGTACCTTACTAGTACTTCGAGTATGTGCAGAACACGTAAATTAGAATACCAATGGCACGCTACATAGTGTCTCTCTTACAGTTCATGAAGCCACGTGGAAAATGTGTAGGCATTGTCGCGACCTCCTTGCGTGGATTGATCACGGTGACGTGCAGCTGGTTCCAGAAGAATGTGCTCGTCCTCCCTGAGCCATACTGGCGATACATGCACGAAGCGAAGATGTGCATGCACGCACTCATTCCTCGCACGCACACGCGGGTACACAGGCGGATGCAATTTGTACCAAGATCCACCCCATGTGATAATTTGACACGTGTAAAGTCGTTCACTTTCAATTGATGGTCAATTAATACAGCGCATGCAAATTGAGTGGACGTGAGGGCGGAAGAAAGACATTATTACTCCACTGCGCGCATGCGAGTAGTTAAATCGTGGGTTGCTAGTAGTACTTCCATTGGTCTCCTTCGTATTTTGTGCCAATTTTTGACACTAACATAATATTTACGCATTTGAGCAGTGTAGTACTAGAAATTTATGTTCCGCTAAACTCATCGGGAGCCGTTTCGGGCCTTGAAACCAAAACCATCAATTAATCTTTACCTTGTTCCCATCACATTCGAAAGCCTGCTCACACCTACTAGTACATACCAAACTTGAACGTGTTCCCACTATGCAGGTATTAGTACTTAGTGCTAGTACTTAGGTTATAAAAAGGGGAACTACCTAACCGAAAATCACTCTACCTTTCCTCCTCATAAGTGCTTTTTCTTCGTCTGGTCGTTGCCATGGCCGGTGAGCAGAGCTCTAGGTCGACAACTACTCGTAACAAGGGAGCGCAACCAAGGCTGCGGAGAAAAAAAAGAGAGGGCTCCCCCCACGCAAGAGACCTCAAAGATCTCTCACGGGCAGGCGATGGCTTCCAGGGAGCGCCCTAGCCGCGGAGGCGACATGCCGAGCCGGCGGAGCTGGAGTCGTTAATCCCTCGACGGCCATTGCCCGATCAGCTTCAATAAGCAAAGGAGTTCATCCAAGGCTTGATGGAGTTTGCTGAAGGAGAGCCTCGAAACATGCCCGCTGAGCTCAATCAGCAGGGGGAGTTGACCACCGGCTTGGTGATGCTGCTGAAGAAGAGCATTGCCTCGGAGAAGAAGGCGACCGGCGAAATCCTGCGACTTCGGGAGGACAATGCGAAGCTCTGCCACGAGATCGACCTGTTGAAGGAGAAGAACGCCGGCTGGAAGAAGCTGCATGAGAATAGTAGTTCCTCGATGAAGATGCTGCAGGCCCTCGCCATGGAACAGAAGGAAGAGTTGGCGAAGCTCCGCATCGAGCACCCGGCTGCTGTCAAGGTACGTAATATGGCCGTGGAACAGATGATGAAGGCTCGCGTCGAGAAATGCCGCGTCATGGACACAATGATGAAGATGGCGGAGGAGACGCGCAAGGAGATGGAGGTCGTGGAGGCGATGAAGAAGCAGTTACGACTCCGCGGCGAATTAGATCATTTGGGGTGATAATCTTCCTTCTTCTTTTGCTCCTGTGTTTCATCTTTTGCTTCGGGTGTTTCGCCGCACGTGTCACGTTCTCTGCGAGGCATGAATAGAACAATGTTTTTTGAGGGAATGAATAGAACAATGCTAACAATGAGATGACTAGCAAATTAGATCATTTTTATTCGCCATATGGCACTGGGCTGCCGTGTTTCGTGCTCCTCCATCGCAGTACTACTCCAGTGGAAAACTTGAGTATACCGCACGGTTCTTTGCTCCTCCTCGATCAGGTCGTCGGCGCATTTATACGAGCAGTCAAATCACAAGGCCCCGCCTTCCAGCAGTAATGAGCCGTCAAATCACAAAGGCCCTCGCCTCTCGTGAAACCGACCAAGCTAGACTGCCCCGCCCTCTAGCCTTTTAAAAAATGTATACTTTTGTACAGCAGTAGTATCGATGGATTGCGCCATGGAGCAAAACTTGAAATTAAAAAAAGTGGTACATATAGAGAGCGCTCGTCGCCAAATTATGCATATAGTACTATTAAAAAGGCTAGTCACAATAATGGTGTCCAGCACAACCCACCCCTCAAATAAAACTAAGAGGGTGCTTGGATACGTTTCATCCCATGCTTGGATCCAAATACTAAAAAGGCTAAAATCAAGTTAATGAGCATTTATTATCCTCCAAACCCTCCAATCCAGAACTCGCCTGTGTTAAAGGAGAGGAGTTAAATGAGTAGAGAGAGGACTAATCCACATTTTAGTAGGGGTACCCCTGACTAAAAAATATTTAGTCTCAAGACTAGTTTTAGCCCCTCTTTAGTCAGGGGTGCTTGGAACTTTAGCCTCTTAAAGAGACTATTTTTAGTCAGACTAAAATAAGTCCCTTGGATCCAAGCACCCTCTAAGCATCCTGGAATTCTTTGACAAAACTAAGCACCCTGAAATTCTTTGACAACTAAACTGCTGGCTATATGATGTTGGCCATATATATTGTACGTATATAATGTGAAGAAACGAGTGGTAGTACTATACCAACTAAAAGATGAAATGTAAGAAATACTAGTATGTACGTACTGAAGAGTTAAAGTAACGAGAAGAAACATAACATAGTTCTGCTGGGGGCTCAGCACAACACACCCCTCAAATTAAATTAAGCACACCTGAAATTAAACTTTGCAACTATTCCGGTAGACACTGCATTAGAACCACCATGAGCAACGACACTGCCACCTTACTCGGAGTCCTCGTCCACGTCCTCGACTTCGTCCTTGTCCCTCTTCCTCTTGGCCGATACTTCTTTGCTTGAACCGCACACTTGGCTGTTGCTCTTCATCCAACCCTTGTAGATATTGAAGCAAAGGTAGCCATCCATTGCAGCGTAGTGGATGTGGTCTATATCTAGTACATTCCGCTGCCATGCATGACGATGAAACGTGTAATGAGGTTTCTCCAGTTTACCGTACGAAGGATGAACCATGGCTCCTGCCAGGGTCAGCATTGAAGGCTGACGAGAGGACACCAGCCGATTCTTCTGGAGGTCGAAGGTGTTGCCTACAAAGGCCTATCCGACGCAGGACTTCTTTGTCGTTACCAAAGTCTACAGTAACGAATTTGACTAGGTTGCTCTTGAGGAAGTTCTTAAAATCCTGGCACTCAACGTCGGCATGGCATATGTGGTAGACCAAGCAAACATTATGTACGCAAACCTGGATCACAGCGGGCTTCTTTCTCTCTTCGTCGTTTAGATCCTTCTCTCGTCCCAGGACTGTGGTGTACTCAACATCTAGCCCAGTGACCCACTCATCATCTGAGTTTTCGACCATGCGTCTGAAGTGAGAAAGGCATCCTTTCACCATCGCGGAAGAACGGGTGTAGATGACGTCGAACTCATCGCCGGTGATGGTTCTAACCTTGTACTAACCAATGATCGTGGAGATTTGGGATGCCATGGATTTGGGAGGAGGGTTAGGATTAGTGGAACTGCCGTAATGTGAATGGACGGGACGACTAGGAGCGAACCGCCGTAGTATTGAAGGATGTGTGGGGACAGTAGGAGCGAACTGCCAGCGTGCGAACAGAAGGGTAGTGGCTTTCCATTCTCCCATGATACGGGCTTCCGAGAGCCCTTGGATCTGAGATCGAACGGTTGCATGGCGTGATTCTAGACCTATGGGTGAATATCCTATCCTGGAGGGTTATTCTGCAAATTTTCAGCAACTTAGCATGCGACCGTTTGATCTCAGATCCAAGGGCTGCCAGCAGCCCGTATCATGGTCGCGCCTACCACGACCGTCGCGTCGCTCGCGCGGTCGCGCCCTTGGAGATTTAACACGGTGCGTTAGGCTATCTGATGTTGGCATGTCCATACATAGTCATCGCTTAGTCACTCATACTACAACAAGGTTGGCTATAAGTGTATTTTTTTACTCCTCTCTATCTCTTTCTTCGTACTCAAGGAAGAAACGGTGCTAAGAGCGTGTATTTATTGCATTTGCCAAGGAGTTACCTCTTCCAATGAAATGGTGTTGCTAAGTTTGCTTCATTTAATTAGCTATAGACGCAAAATTGTCTTTTCACCTAGGTACACGCACTTAGCACCAAAGTAATCTCTCTCTTCTTGATTAACTTGCCACATCACACTTTATGCCTATGTGGCAAGCTTAAGCACCTGTAGGAGCAAGTAAAAGTAAGTACAATAGTGCGCTTTACATGGCATTTTTGCATATGTCAAGGAAAGAGAGGCAAGGAAAAAGTGGAGAAGTGGGCTCTTATGCAAGAGCCAGCCTCTAGTACATGGTGGAGCATTGGGAGAGGCACCTGTATGGAGGTGGTCAGGAATCTGGGAGACTCACGCCGGTCGTAGCGCGCAGTTAAAATGATAATGGCAAGTCAAATCATCAGGGGCCCCACCTGTCCAGCAGTAACTCGCTGTCAAATCACACAGCCCTACGTTTGCAGCAGCCTACTCCCTCGTCTTCTCGCGTCTCTGTCGAACCGACTAGGCGGAACTGCCCCGCCGCCTACCGCGCAGGAAAAAGCCCCGCCCTCGACTTTTAAATAGTATACAATATACTAATTTTGTATCCATGGATTGCGCCCGCGCCATGGAGCAAAGCGTCTAGAAAACAGAGGAGAGACGGTGGTCTTGCAATAGAGAAGAGGGAGAGGCGAGACGGTGGTTTTGGAATGGAGATGATGGAGAGGAGAGGAGGTGGTTTTGCAATGGAGAAGAGGGAGAGGAGCGTGCGGCAGCGATTTAGGATTGGACGAGAGGGCCGCGCTCTGACTGGATCAAAATCAAAATCAATTTACCCTTCAATTAAGAAAGCGACCCCACATTAACTAGTCTCCCTTTTATTCTGGGTCATAATTGACCATGATTTTCGCACATAAAATATATGTTATACGTTGTATACAAGGCCACTATCAAAATTACAATTTGCAACTATACAAGGCCACTAACATTAATCGAGGCAAAATTGATGGCGTTTGCCTCGTACTAGCACCCGAGGACATTAATATCCCTTGTGTGCATGCGGGAGTGAGAAGGTTAGCTTGCATTCCCAACATTAATCAACCAATGAGGAGTAAGAGGGTTGGCTTGTTGTGCTTGGGAGAGAAAAACCACATTAATTAACACGACAATCAAGGTGACAAGCTAGCTTGCAACATTGACTTAAACATAGCATTGATTTTTACCTTGGTACCTGTAATATGAGTTTGTGGCCTTGTATACAAAAATGGAGGGAGTATAATTTGAAAGTACATTCAGATACGAACCAAACGATACAATTTTTGGTGACATGCATTCACATTTTGCTTGTCAAATACAGTACGTGGTCAAACTTTGACCCAAAATACGCGAAACAACAAAAAAATACTTCCAAGACCAGCGCCGCTCTTCCGCTCTTCTCCTCTTAAACCACCGCCGCTCCTCTCCTGTTCCAATCTAAATGCAGCGCCGCTCCTCTCCTCTTCCATTTCAAAACCACCGCCCCTCCTCTCCTGTTCCAGTCCAAAACCAGCGTCGCTCCTCTCCCGTTCTAATCCAAAACCAGCGCTGCTCCTCTCCTCTTCCATTCAAAAACCACTGCCGACGAGCGAAGGTGCTGTGGAGAAGTAGATCGATGGAGGAGTACAACCGATACGTGAGGATCGCAGACGGCGACCCTGTGAAGCTAGCTAGGATGTTGGAGATACAGTCTTGGTTTGACAACAAGGACCAACTAGCGGCGACGGCGACATCCATGGCCCAATATCTGCACAGAGCGAAAAGGCGGCGATACTCCCGGAGGGAGTCGCGTCGGAGTACATAGAGATGCTCCTCTGGGCCATGGAGCAAACAGATTCACCGAATCCGATCGTGAGGGAGCGGTGGTGGGAGTATCGATCCCAAATGGAGCATCCACCAGAGATTGAAGATCGAGCATCTATGGTGCCGTTTGTGAGGGTGTCCTTCCAGAGCGAGCCGGTGGAGTCTTCATCGACCGAACCCAACTGCAAGAGGAGAAAAGCAGTTGGCCTAACGATGCTTCCCCGCCATCGTCTTGCTCGCCGTTCACATCGTCTCACGGGGCGGTTGTCTGCCGCCGAGGAATAGGAGGGGGCTGACCCCCCCAGCCCAATAGTCGGGCAGGTTGTGAATTGTCAGGAGGAGCTTAGGGTTGTCAGTATTTGTAGGTTGTGCATTGTGTTTTGTGTTGTGTATTTTGAGAGTACTTTCAGATATGAATGTCTTTTGAATTTCAGATTTGCAGTATTGAGCATATAAAGTATTTTATGAATTCTAGAGATCTATTTTTATCACTTAAAAAAATGTAGTTTCATAGGAGTATAAAAGTGCAGACAATGTGATTCTCAGGGAAGAAACTGCAAGTTTCAGTTTCAGATAAGAAACTGCAAGTTCAGTTTCAGATAAGAAACTGCAACTTTCAGAGGCAGAGCAGTTATATTAACACGACCTTTTCAAACATGGTTAACATCATGTTGGAAATTTTATTCATGGTCGAAAATGGAACTACCAGCCAATTAACATCATGCTGATCAACATTCATGCATAGCACATCTTCATATGATGCACAGTCAAAAAGCCCACACAATGTCGAGTGTGC
>NC_053024.1:61352576-61363967 GCF_003073215.2 Triticum urartu | reverse complement strand
GGATGCTTGAAATTGCTGCGGGTGATACGATGGTCTTTCTTTGTAGACTCCTCACCCAACTTTATAGTTACCTCTCGAAGATGAATGAAATGATATATACATGGTATTCTACATGTGCAATTTGGTACACGAAAACTCGGTAAAAGTTTGCGAGGTTCGAATTTTCAATAAAGCTATATGCACTGCATTTCGGAACGGAGGGAGCATACGGCAGTTGCTAACACTCACGTGGAAGATTTGTGTGTAGGAGGAGTGGCTGTTCTGTTAAATGACATGGCAAAACTGACACTGTCGGATGCCGATCTAACGGTTCTTACGGCGTTCGTCAGGAAAAGGCTTGTGGCGAACGTTTGTCGGATAATGATTTACGGACACATGCATTGCATTGATACGTGCCCCCCTCTCTCTCACGCACACGCACCCTCACGAGTCACGACTCTCCCGAGTCCTCTCGCAGACTCGCACGTCGCACCCACCGTCTATCTGCAGGTAGACGTCACGCACATATGTGCTCTTCACACCCTACCCTCAGAACTTCTAAAAAACAAAAGACGCGCGCACATTTTATTTTAGCTCACACGTCACACACTTATACTATTACTCTTGCGGCGAACGTTCTTTGGGCATAGTATATTGTACTCTCACGAAGAGAAGCGGTGCACGCACGCACTAGTTCTCTCACACCCACTCGCGGGTACACGTAGGAGCGCATTTTTTTGAAGCTGGTACAACAAAATCACTCCACTATATATAAAAGCAGGAGCCTTAGCGCTTGCTTTACTAGGGTTCCTCTCGTTCACTCTCTCATGCTCTCCAGATCTAAGCAACACATAGGTGGCCACACTCTCTCTCAGCTCACGGCTGGTCACAAATCCGGCCGGACAACCTCGACCGGGGCAGGGGTGTAGGTGCATCGTTCACGCTGTCGTCGGCGGCGAGGGAGGAGACCAACGGCTGCCCGCGCGTCCCGATCGGCGGCCGTGCCGTTCTCTCCGAGAGAGCGCCGGCTCGGGAGGGCCTCCGACCCCTTCTTCCTCCCTGCGGTATTGTGGCCAAGATGCGGCCTCCCGACGCCGTCTTTGCCATGCCGACGACCCTCAGGTATATATTCCTTCGAAACACTACAAGAAAAAAAAAAAAAAAAAAAAAAAATTAAAAAAAAAAAAAAAATGCGACATGCCGACGACCCTCAGGTATATATTCCTTCGAAACTGCCTTGCTCTACTGCCCCAGCTCCCTTCGTGTGGATCCTTTTCTACTTCCGTCCGCTGTTCCAAAGCCACCTAGACTTCTACTATTATTAGAAGTAAAGCTAGTTCATACAGTCGACTCAAAGCGTTGGTTCAAACAGGGAAGAAAGTGGGAAAGCTTGTAGCATGAATCTAGGACTTGGTTCTAAGAGGAAACGGGGGAAAGTAGTAATATCTGTCACTGTTTAAATAACTGTATTTCGTATTTGCGCAAACAGGGATGTCTGTCTCCATATCGTTTCGGGATGTCTGTCTCCGTATCGTTTCTATCCGCGCAATCAAAAGCACACACCTCAGTTTTAGTACAACTGCGCAAAATGAGATGGCTATCCCTCGTTCGTCGTCTAACCTCCCGTCTTCAAGGTATCCCTACATTGGTAGTAACTAAGGTAGAATGACCAACGCAATCTAAAAGAAGCTGATTCGTACAGTTTTACTTCCTGATTGCAGTGCAGGGACGAGCGAAAACAACTGCATCCTAGTCCGGAATGCACTTTCTACCAGTTCATCCATGGACCGAGGACTAGCTGGCACGGCTGCACGGCGGTTTTTTGGACAGGTGCGCGGACAAGAGGCATTGTGGTCTGCTTATTTCTGCAAATAGCGGTGCTTAAATTTAGTGGAATGCACAAGCATTTCAGCTGGTCAGTACACTACATGGTTCAGTTCAGCATTCCAGCTGAGACCACAATTATAATTGGTTATTCTGGAATGAGAGAACCTAACCCTGGATGGTGGCAACAAGAAAAAACCAGAGTGAACTCCAGGAAATTTAAGCCTGGAGGCCCTTTGCTCGAGAGAAGCCTTGCTTGTTTTTTCCTGATTTGTAAACCTTCTCACAACTTTGTCTTTTGCTGTGAACTAGTATATGTTTGTTATGTTCTATGAATCATTGAGATGTATAAAATTGCTTAACTTATGCTTTTCAAGTTTTTTATGAAGACGAGTTTAATGTGAGTGTTCCACATGAGCGCTGGACTAGCGTGTGAACGTTTGGAATTTATTACATTGTGGCCTCAATTAACTGCATGAACCACTGTAACAAGATACATAGTTGCTTATATGTCAGACAGCAGATTGTTGATTGTTAGCTGGTCGATAGCCTAGTGTTGAAGCGAGCTGAGCCAATGTGCCGTGTTTTGCACAACTGCTTACAAGTGGGGTAGCACCAACAGTGTTTACAAGTACTTATGTATACGTCGGCGCACGGTTCTCGAACGAGTGCTCTATTTCATCAAAACACACACTGCTCGTATGATAAACCGTGACAACTTATGTCTTACCATGCCATATTCATGAAAAAACTAGTGAGGACGCATCTGTTTCGGCAACAATTACGATGGTTCTCACATGATTCACGGGCACACAAAAGTAGCAGCAGTTCCCATAGACGGATTCAAACAGAGTACTAGCCCCAGAGGGGTCGATAACAGGCAAGGTTCGGATAATTAGACACAATCCAAACTACTATTAAACACTAGCTGGGGCAACTATTTCATGCCTCGATCTAATTTGGGCTGGACACAAGACGGACCTTGCCATGAACATCATCGAGGACGTCCCGCAGCAGCTCAATCCTGTGAACCTTCATGAAGACAACCTTGTGGCCTTGCCACTGATAAACTTGTTTGTGGAGGCATGCCACGTCATCTTCCTGCGTAAGCTTGACAAGAACAGTATGCCTCACAAACGAAGGAGTAGCTTTGAACTTCTTGTGCTTCAGTACACCCTGGACAACACGCCTGACAACAGTGAGGCTGGAATACAACTCTTCATTGGTATAACCGCAAATGGCTTCCAGGATCCAACAGCCTAAGAACTCTGTTTTCCCAGTGCGTATATTCAGGTCGTCCGCCTCATAGCGAGTGACATGTACAACCACACAATCCTTGTCTGCATCAGGGCTCTAATTGAAACAGAAACAAATTCTGAATTACTTTTCAGTATAAGAAACACAAGTTATTTAAACCACTACGTATACCATGGCATCGAAGCTAATAAAATTTTGCATTATTAATCACCACATACTTCCTTTTCTAAAAAAATCACCACATACTTAGATGAAAAACCACAATCGAGATCGGCAAAGAAGGAAATCACCTTGGGCAGCTCAGCGGGGGGGGGGGGACACATCCTCGAAGGGGGAAAACTGCTCCTGCAGTGCCACGGGGGCTGTAACCTCAAACGGGGCGTTGACCATCTCAGTAGTGGCCGTGAGCGTATCTGGGGTCGGCTCGGTGGTTGCCTCCATCTTCTTGGAGCTCTCTGTCTCGTGGGGATCAGCCTCCCGCGTCTGCTCCAATATCCGTAGATCTTTGCCTGGTTCTCCTTGGTCCATCATGAAACTGACGAATACTAGGAGACCACTTAAAGGAAAACACAATCGCAATGACAATGAAACAAAAAAGAGAGTGAGGATCGGTTACTGCTTTGCAAAAGTTCTTTTTTTCTAAACGAAAATATACCAACATCACGGATGTGCTTACCTTCCCTTCGCTCGGAGAGAAGAACAGTGGCAGATGCGAGTGTTGCCTTTCTTGAAGACAGCTGAGGGAGAAGGGGATTAGCGAAGAGTGAAATGATCGTTGCTTCGTCCATCAAACTTAGACAGCGGGGAGGTGGGGTTTTGTGATACGACGACTCGTTACTGCCCGCTACGACCGGGTGACTCTCCGCCTGCATACTGCCTTCTAATTTGGGGAGGGCATTTGGGCCGCGCGCTGCATGCCGCATGTGGTGAACAAAACTATAACGGCCATTCATAGAGGGAGACGTTTCAATGACCTAGGAGGAGCCAGAAGCGGAGGTAGAGTGTCTCCACTGTACTAGTAGTAATTGTTTTTCTGGGTAGCTGTAGAGTGTCTCCAGCTGTACTAGTAGTAATTGTTTCTCTGCCCAAGACAAAACAGCCCATCCACACTAGTAAATAGTAAAATCAATTCAAAAGCCCATATATTTACTGAATTGAGGATGGGTATGTCGAAGAGCAAAAAAAGGAGTTTCAGGTGGGCAAAAGAGCTTCTGAACGTCGGGCTTCTATTTACAACATATTGTGGTCATAATCCAGTAAATTTTACGACCCAGGATGTTCATTCTATGGACCTGACCGATCCATTTGACTGTGACTGCCGAAAACAGTGCTGGAGTTAGATGTTGTTGCCCTTTTCAATCTGGTTTTTTTGTAAACCTGATGAACAATTAACCCTCGTGCTTTTGTACAGTTTGTAAGCTGGAGTTAGATGTTCCTGCCCTTTTCAACTCGGCTGTGACTGTCATATTTTCTTTGAAACAAGGCAAATGGCTTGCCATTCGTTTAATTTAGAGTGAAATATTGTAACAAATCCCAACCAAGGGAAATAACATCACTCTCGCCGGCTGCTTGAGCTCACTGTGCATTACAGAAGCCAAGTGATTAGCCCCCACCAGCACCCACAAACTTATTTCGAACTAGCACATCAAATGGGCTGTAAATTTTCATAGGAAAGGCTGCATGACCGTGACAGATTTGGATTCTGACATTTGGGACCCGCGAGGAAATAGCCTATCCAAGGTGGTGTCGACTTACTAGCCAGTCAACAAACGATTCTGCCTACCAGCCGTTGGATTGACATCCAACATCTGTCGTGTATCTTCTATCTCTTGTCTTCTTCTTCCTCCAGTCGCCCAAACCAAACCACCCCGTCGGCTCCGCCTGCTCCCGCCTCCCATGGCTGGCTGCGCCTCCGCCGCCCTACCGTACGTACCCTCCAACGTTGGCCAGTCCCTCCCTCTATTCCCCCACACGTCCTGTTATTCTCCGGCGACGTCAGCCCCAACACGCACCCGCGCCCGAACCAGTCAACCCTCGTACTCCCCTCCGCCTGCGACTGGACCGGCGCATCTTCAACGGCTCCTGTTCGTTCCGTCCGAGGCCTCGCCGTCGTCCTCCGCCTTGCGGCCTTGGTTCGCTCGCCGTGCGCGGTGCGCCGCCCTCTTGCGTTGTCAACGTCATCAACAACCGAGAGGAACAAGGAGATGACTGTACGTGGAGAGGATGACAGTAGGGACCCACCAGCGTCATGGCAGTACGCAAGCAAGTGCCTCTATAGTACAAGCCCAAAAATATGGTTCCTCCTAATGGTTGGACATCTGGGGCTCACGCCATTGTCAACGTAGTCAATAAACGAGAGAATTACACTACGAGCGGCTGACACCAGGGACCCAGCAAGTCGCAGTTTTTTTGAGGAACAAGCAGTTGTTATTTATACTAGTTTTAGCGACGGATCAGGGTAACAACGGGGCTGTGCGGGGGCTGTGGCCCGTCTAGCCAGGGTTTTATTTATGTTTACCACATCATGAGCCCAGTTGTGTTTTTTTCTTGCTGAATGGCTAGCCCAGTTCTATTTTTTAAGAAAATACCCAAACAAGGCCTACCTTGCTTATCGGCCCTGCTGGGCTGCCCAAATCTTTCAAGACGACGAGAGTTTCATTCGGTTGCCCCAGAAATGGGGCCTACATTTTAAAACACATCAAACCGAGATTAGTTTCAATTTTCATTACAAAGATCTGAAATTCCATTGATTTATGCGTGGACAATTATTTGGATTTTATATTTATACAATTTATTTTTCAAAATAGTTTGAATGTGAATCGATATTTCTGGATTAAAAACAGTTGACCGCACTGAAATATGCAAAATTTTGTATACTTTTTAACGGTGGCCACAATATGGGGTGTAATGCTAACAAAAAGAAGATGGGCTCCAAAAAATTCTTAAGAATTAGCAAATGGGGTGTACATTATTAGAAATAATGGCAGATGGGCTCCAAAAAATTCTTAAGAATTAGCAAATGGGGGGTCCATTATTAGAAATAATGGCAGATGGGCTCCAAAAAATTCTTAAGAATTAGCAAATGGGGTGTACATTATTAGAAATAATGGCAGATGGGCTGTATGCTGTGTTCCACAGATTTGAGGCTGACTTGTGCGCCTACTACAGGTTGACGCGTATGCTTTCATAAAAAAAGGTTGAAGCACATGCAAAGCCCTGTCAACTTAGTCAACACACGAGAGCAGTGACTGTTGGATGTCCATCCAACGGCTGTCGTGCTTCTTCAATCTCTGCTCTTCATGCTCCAGCCGCTCAAACAAGCGCCGGCGGGACTGCCTGCTCCCTCCTCCTACGACCGGCTATGCTGCCGCGCAGGCCTCACGACCCCACCGTACTCCCATCGTTGGCCTAGCCATCCCTCTACTCACCCACACATGCTGTTATTCTCTAGCGACGGCAGACGAACCAGTAATCCCTCGTACTCCTCCGCATGGGAAACAACTGCCGAGTATTCCCAGGGTCCATGTTGTTCCCTTCCTAGGCCTCGCAGTCGTCCACCTCCCTGGTGCTCTCGGTGCGGCCTGGTCAACGTGGTCAATGAACGACATCCATCGGAAGTGGACTGTACGCGGAGAGGCTGACAGCTGGGTCCATGGCCGCACACAAGGAAATGCCTCCTTATTACGCGCAAAATAATGATTCCTCCACCTGACAGCTAGGACCCGCAGGAAGGGCCTCTGTATTTGTGAAAAAACGTTCCCCCCACTGACAGGTCGGACCCACCAGCTATATGATCGCACACAAGGAAGTGCCTCCTTATTACGCCCAAAAAAATGAATACCCCCCTGCTAGCTAGGACCCACCATATTGTTGAGCTGACTTGTGGGCCTACTAAGTTGACGGGGACGGAGGGCTTTGTCAACTTAGTCAATACTCCAGTGATCGTATGATGTCCATCCAACGGCCATAGTGCTTCTTCAACCTCTGGTCTTCTTGCTCCAGCCGCCCAAAGTAGCGCCGGTCGTGCCACCTGCTCCTGCCTCCCGTGGCCGGCTGTGCTACCGCGGAGGCCTCACCGCCCCCATACTACTCCCACCACTGGCCAGACCATCCCCCCACTCACCCACACCCCCTATTATTCTGCAGCGACGGTAGCCTCACACCGCAGCCGAACCAGTCAACGCTCGTACTCCTCTCCGCGTGGGCATCTACTGCCGCGTCTTGCCCGGCTCCACGTCGTCCCCTTTCTAGGCCTCGCCGTCGTCCACCGTCGTGGTGCTCTCGGCGCGGCGTGGTCAATGTGGTCAACGACCGACTTCCATCGGAAGAGTACTGTACGTGGAGAGGCTGACAGCTGGGTCCACAGCAGCCGCAAGGAAGTGCCTCCTTATTATGCGGAAAATAATTATTCCTCCACCTGACAGCGGGGACCCACCGGACGAGCCACTAGTATTTTGCGAAAAAAATCGTTTCCCCCTGACTGCTGGGACCCACCGGACAGGATACCGTATTTCGTGAAAAAAACGTTCGCCCCGCTGTCAGCTCGGACCTACCGGAAGTTGAAAGTGCAACTATCCCTAGGTGGTTTTGGTAATTCATAACAACATATAGCTCATTGAGCTAATGCTATTCCAAGATGATTATTTCAGGAAAGCTCAATGATTGGCATGGCATGGATATGAAAGTGGAACCCTCAAAATGCTAAGGACAATGGATTGGCTCAAGCTCAAAAGCTCAAGACTCTTCATTTCATATTTTAGTGATCCAAGATCACATTGAGTCCATAGGAAAAGCCAATACTATTAAGGAGGGATGAGGTGTTGCTTAATGAGCCTCTTGCTTCATGTGCTTAATGATATGCTCCAAAACCCTCAACTACTTTCCCATATCCACATATGACCTAAACTCTAAGCCAAAGTCGGTCCTACCGATTTTTCCTATCCGGCGCCACCGAGTTTCTTTGTCATTAGCCACTGCCAAACCCTAGCAATTCAGGTTCTACCGATAAGGTTCTCGGTCCCACCGAGATGGGGTTGCAAACTCTCTGTTTCCCTTTCGTAACTTTTCGGTCCCACCAAAAGAGCGAATCGGTCCCACCGAGATTGCAATGTAAACTCAGTGTTTCCCCTTTGTAACTTTTCGGCTCCACCGGTTCCACTCGGTCTCACCGAAAGAGCAAATCGGTCCCACCGAGTTTGCCTGACCAACTCTCTGGTTAGCTAATTACCAAATTCGGTCTCACCGAGTTTGTGTAATCGGTCTCACCGAGATTACGTTATGCCCAAACCCTAACGAATCGGTCCTACCGAGTTGCATGTCAGTCCCACCGAAATTCCTAACGGTCACTAGGTTTACTATTTCGGTCCAGACCGAGTTTGTTGATTCGGTCCCACCGAGATTGAAAAAGTGTGTAACGGTTGGATTTGTGTGGAGGCTAATATATACCCCTCCACCTCTTTCTCATTCAGTGACAGAGAGCCATCAGAACACACACATCATTCCAACTCATTTGTTCTGAGAGAGAACCACCTACTCATGTGTTGAGATCAAGACATTCCATTCCTACCATATGAATCTTGATCTCTAGGCCTTCCCAAGTTGCTTTCCACTCAATCTTCTTTCCACCAAATCCAAATCCTATGAGAGAGAGTTGAGTGTTGGGGAGACTATCATTTGAAGCACAAGAGCAAGGAGTTCATTACCTACACACCATTTGTTACTTCTTGGAGAGTGGTGTCTCCTAGATTGGCTAGGTGTCACTGGAGCCTCCGACAAGATTGTGGAGTTGAACCAAGGAGTTTGTAAGGGCAAGGAGATCGCCTACTTCGTGAAGATCTACCGCTAGTGAGGCAAGTCCTTCGTGGGCGATGGCCATGGTGGGATAGACAAGGTTGCTTCTCGTGGACCCTTTGTGGGTGGTTGCTTCTTCGTGGACCCTTCGTGGGTGGAGCCCTGTGTGGACTCGCGCAACCGTTGCCCTTGGGTGGAGCCCTGTGTGGACTCGCGCAACCGTTACCCTTCGTGGGTTGAAGTCTCCATCAACGTGGATGTAGGATAGCACCACCTATCCGAACCACGGGAAAAACATCCGTGTCTCCAATAGCGTTTGAATTCTCCAAACCCTTCCCTTTATATTCTTGCAAGTTGCATGCTTTACTTTCCGCTGCCAATATACTCTTTGCATGCTTGCTTGAATTGTGTGATGATTGCTTGACTTGTCCTAAAATAGCTAAAATCTGCCAAGAACTAAAATTGGGAAAAGGTTAAGTTTTTATTTGGTCAAGTAGTCTAATCACCCCCCTCTAGACATACTTTCGATCCTACAAGTGGTATCAGAGCTTTGGTCTCCATTTGCTTGATCTCCATAGCTTTTGGTGGTCATAGCCTTGGTTTCACAACCTAGGAGAGTATGGCGTCTAGCGAGGGAAATTATCACCGTAGAGGTCCTTACTTTGATGGTACTAATTTTGCTAGTTGGAAGCATAAAATGAAAATGCATATTCTTGGACATAACCCCGCCGTTTGGGCTATTGTGTGTGTTGGTTTGCAAGGTGACTTCTTTGATGGGAGAGAACCAAACCGTGAAGCTACCGCGGATGAGTTGAAGATGTTGCAATACAATGCTCAAGCTTGTGATATTCTCTTCAACGGATTGTGCCCCGAAGAATTCAACAAAATCAGCCGCCTTGAGAATGCAAAGGAAATTTGGGACACTTTGATTGATATGCACGAAGGTACCGACTCCGTCAAGGAATCCAAGTTGGATGTGCTTCAAAGCCAACTTGACAAGTTCAAAATGAAGGATGGTGAAGGTGTCGCTGAAATGTACTCTAGGCTTGCTCTCATCACAAATGAGATTGCCGGCTTAGGAAGTGAAGAGATGACCGATAAATTCATCATCAAGAAGATCCTAAGAGCCTTGGATGGAAAATATGATACCGTGTGCACATTGATCCAAATGATGCCCAATTACAAAGATCTCAAGCCAACGGAAGTGATTGGAAGAATTGTTGCTCATGAGATGTCACTTAAGGATAAAGAGGAACTTCACAACAAGTCAAGTGGTGCCTATAAAGCCTCATGTGAAGCCCCTACATCATCAAGTGAGAAACAAGACTTCAATGAAGAATTGAGCTTAATGGTGAAGAACTTCAACAAGTTCTACAAGAGTAGAAGCAAAGATAGAAGCTCCAAAGTCAAGGTCCTACAATGACAAAAGATCTTCTAGTCGAGAGCGAAACTGTTACAATTGTGGAAGACCCGGACACTATTCCAATGAGTGTACGGCTCCCTACAAGAGAAGAGAAGATTCTCCAAAAGAAGAAGCAAAGGAACCACCCAAGAGAGAGAAGGAGTAGAGATGATCGTTATGAACGAAGATACTCACGGAGAAGCAAGGATTCGGAAAGGAAGGAAAAATCATCAAGGAGCTACACAAAACGAAGACATCAAGCTCATGTTGGTGAATGGGTATCCGGCTCCGACTCCGACAGCCACTCCGAGAGAAGTTATCACTCCGACTCCGAAGATACTCAAGATGAAGGTGTTGCCGGTCTAGCACTTGTGTCAACCAACTCCTACGACATATTTGACTCACCAAATGAAGGAATTGGAAGATGCTTCATGGCCAAAGGTCCTAAGGTAACACACCCCGAGTATGTTGATTTCAATAGTGATGAAGATGACTTGTTAGGTGATGATTTGCTTGGTGACAACTCTAGTGATGAATACTATGATGAAAGAACCAATTAATCATGCTAATCAAGATAAAACGAATGACAATGATAAGGAGAAGATTGAGGCTCTAACTAAAGAACTAAAACTCTTAAGTTAGCTCATGAAACTATCTTCGAAGATCATCGAGAACTTTTAAGAGCTCATGAGAAATTACGCTTTGAAAAGCTCAATCTTGAGCAAGAGCATGAGTTCTTAAAAGCAATCAATGATGATCTCCGCAAGAAAAGTTCTTCTTACATTGCCAAGCGTTTACTCTTATCCACTTACATGCCTCAAGTCAAGTCTAACAAGAAAGATTCTTCCTCTAGTAGTAACAATGATCATGCTAAATAAAATATTGTTACTTCTAGTAGCTCTCTTGATTCCACTAATGATTCTCTTAGCCAAGTTACACTTGAGCAAGAAAATAGCTTATTGAAGGGAATTATAGAGAAAGGAGTCTACAAGAGCCTTGCCGGAAGTAAGCAATTCGAGGAAATTGTACACAAGCAAGGAAGGCACCGGAAGAATCAAGGTGTTGGTTTTGAACGAAAGTTCAATGCCAATGGAGTTGAGTGGGAAGAAGATCAATACCCCAAGACAAAGTTTGTCCTC
>NC_053024.1:61321916-61351576 GCF_003073215.2 Triticum urartu | reverse complement strand
GTCCCGGGGGTCCACCGGGTGGGGCCACCTGCCCCGGGGGGCCACATGGGCTGTAGGGGGTGTGCCTTGGCCTATATGGGCCAAGGTCACCAGCCCCTAGAGGCCCATGCGCCAAGAGAAGAGAAAAAGGGGAGAGTCCTAAAAGGGGAAGGCACCTCCGAGGTGCCTTAGGGAGGGTGGACTCCTCCCCACCCTTGGCCGCACCCTTCCTTGGAGGAAGGGGCAAGGGCTGCGCCTCCCCCCTCTCCATTGGCCCTATATATAGTGGGGAAAAGGAGGAGCAAACCAACCTAAGGCCTGGCGCCTCCCTCTCCCTCCCGTGACACATCTACCTCCTCCCGCAGCGCTTAGCGAAGCCCTGTTGGAATCCCGCTACTTCCACCACGCCGTCGTGCTGCTGGATCTCCATCAACCTCTCCCGCTCTCCTTGCTGGATCAAGGCATGGGAGACGTCACCGGGCTGTACGTGTGTTGAACACGGAGGTGTTGTCCGTTCGGCACTAGGATCATCGGTGATTTGAATCACGACGAGTACGACTTCATCAACCCCGTTCACTTGAACGCTTCCGCTTAGCAATCTACAAGGGTATGTAGATGCACTCTCCTTCCCCTCGTTGCTAGTCTCTCCATAGATAGATCTTGGTGATACGTAGGAAAATTTTGAATTTCTGCTACGTTCCCCAACAGGAGATGCCTCATGCGGAGGTCTCCTACATGGTGAACTATATCTCCAACTGCAAGCTCGCCGAGGATTGGCGGTACGGCAAGGGGCCGTACTCTCGCGCCAACCCTCCGCCCGTCGTAAGTTCTTTCTTCTTTTCTTCCTTTGGTAGCCGGCCTCATGATAGCCGTCCTCTGATCAGTCTGTTTGCCCCTAGCAGAACCCTCTCCTTCTGCCGACGACCGGGGCCGCAGGGATAGAGCGCCAGCTCGTCCTTGACCGCATGGTGGACGACGCCGACGACCCGGACTTGGGAGCGGCCGCCATGGAAGACGCCATCGTGGGGGAAAGCAACGAGGCCGGAGGCGCGGGGCTCACAGCTGGCTTCGAGGACTGGCCGGATGATGCCGAGGTCGAAGTCGCTCCGCGCCGCCAGCCGGCGCCTGATCATCAAGGCGCGAGCTCGTCTGCCGCGCCGGCTGCTGGTGGCGGCGCCCAGAAGCGCCGGGCCGTGTCGATCCTCTTCGGCAGCCGGCCGAAGAAGTCCAAGGCTTCCACAGCGGCGACCAAGCGAGATGAGGCGGCCGCGAAGGCGGCCTGCTTCCGCAAGGCGGTGAAGCAGCCGTAGGCGATCTCAGCGTAAGTCGTCGAATGCTTGGATACATATTTTTTGTTGTTCTTTTCGATTGAAAACTCTTCTAAACCTTTCTTTGTTCGCCGGACAGGGCGCCGCTTTCCCTTGAGCGGGGTCCGGGCGGCTCCGTAGTCGGGCCGACTGGAGGGTCTTCAGGCTCCCGCCGCATGGATCCCCGCGCCGACCTCAGGGAGCCACGGAGCGGAACGCACGAGAGGTGCGGGAGGAGCGGGAGGCGGCGGAGCGAAGGGCCGCCCAGGCGACGAAGGAGCAGGCTGATGCAGCAGCCAAGGCCCAGGCGGAGGCGGCAGCTGCGGAGACGGAGGCGGAGGCTTCGCACAACCAGCCTCCGCTGCTAGCCATTCCCCTCCGCGCCGTGGCCCCCAACATTCCTGTGCCTCCGCTGGAGGAGGTTGACCAAGAACCGCCGGTGATGGAGCGGAGGGAGGACTCCGTGATCTTCGTGGAGGGGGCGCCGCCGGCAGCGCCAACCGAAGCGGGCCAAGGCGGCCAGTCGGCTGCGGCACCAGAGCAGCCGGCCGGGGGTGAGACGGAAGCAGGAGCCGGCCTCGAGGTGCAGCCAGCAATGCGCCGGCGCGCAGGGGGAGGCACCGCTGCGCCGGAGCCGCACCGAGCTACGGGTGCCAGCCAGACGGCGGAAGCCTTGGAGGCGGCCAGCACCGGCACGTCCGAGTGGACTCCCAGCGGCGGGACGGGCGAGCTGAATGTGGCGGCCCAAAAGATTCGAAACCGGCTTCAGGCCCAAGCCGCCTCGCTGCAGCAATACACCCAGGAGTTCCTTGCGACACGGGCCGTCATCCGGGTGAGTCTTCTATCTTTTGTTGTTTTGTTCTCTTGATTTCTTCCGTGGGGGCGCGTCAGCGCACCCACTGGGTGTAGTCCCCGAGATTCGGGCCGACTGCTGAGCAGTCGGGTCAGATCTTCCTTGACGACTACCTTATTCTCGCCTCCTGTCTAATCTTCCAGGAGTATCATAACCTCCGCGCTGCCGCCTTCAACTCCCAGGCTCAGGAGCTGGGTCGGAGAACCGAAGACCTGGTCAGCAGCCGGAGTACGTACTTGGTTTCGTTCATCTCCTGTGGGGGCGCGTCAGCGCACCCACTGGGTGTAGTCCCCGAGATTCGGGCCAGCAGTCGGGTCGGATCTTTCCTGACGACTTCACCTTACTAGTTTTTCTTTTGTCTTTCGTGCTCGCAGAAGCCAATGCCGACTTAAGGGGGCAGCTTAGCAAGGCGCAGGCCGCCCTTCGCGCCAAGGAAACCGAGTACGACGCCTTGGTCCTGGAGCGTGACCGCCTGGCCAAGAAGCTGGCTGACCAGGAGGAGAGCCACAAGGCGGCTCTGAAGAAGGCGCAGGATAACGAAGCCGCCCTGAAGGCCGAGTTCGAGACTGAAGCGGCGGGCTGGGCTGAGACCAGGCAAGCGCTGAATGAAGGCTTCGGCCGTATTGAGGATTTGATCGACGGTAAGCCGCTTTCCTCACTCCTTGCCTGCCTCTTGCCGCCTGACTTGTGTTCTGACTTGAGCTGCTTTTTATTCTCTGTGCAGACTACTTTCCTGGCTACTCCGTCTTTGCCGCCCAAACCATCGAGGCCCATCGCGAAGCGCGCCGGCAGGCGGGGGCTGAAGTCACGTCGGACGCGAGTCGGTCGCTCGAAGAGCAACTCTTGGCGGTCCAAGCGCGGCTGCAGCCGGCTCATCGTATGCTCCGCCGCCTCCAGCGCGCCGGAGCGCAGGTGTTGGCCGCCCTCTGGCCAAGCGAGACGATTCCCCGCACCCCGAGTCGGACTGCCGACTGGCTGGAGGTTGCAGTTGGCTGCTTTGAGGCCTGGAAGGCATCGGCGGCCCGGCTTGGAGCTGGGTGTGTGCTGGAGTTCGTCCGAGCTTGGTATCCGGGGCTGAACCTGGACCAGCTGCGCACCTGGCGGCTGGAGGCCGACGAAGAGCTAGCGGAGGTGCGGCCGGCTATCGCTCAGCGCGCATCGACATTCGCCGAGTGTACTGACATCAGCGTCTTCGCTCCCGAGATTAATGATGACGGCGTTGCCCAGCCAGAGGAGTGGTTCGGGCTGGACCGGCGGCGGGTGAAGACTCGGCAGAAGAGATCACCTCCAGCGAACGAAGGCGAAGACGACGAAGGAGAGGAAGCGAAGACGTCGAGCCGGCCGGTGGAACAGCCAGCCAGCCTCAGCCTGACCGTGCCTCCAGCAACGAGGCGCGCAAGCGCGCCTCTGCGGGAGGCGGTGATCATGCCGAGGTTCGCCAGCCGGCCACTCCTCCAGCCGGCACTGCCGTCTCCACCGACCTGCCCGCTCGTCCAGTCGCTCCGCCGCTTAATCTGCTGAAAGCACAAGTGCTCCCTAGGTGGTTTTGATAATTGATGACAACATATCTCTTGTTGGACTAACATTTCTATCTAGCATGTTTCAGATAAGTTCAACAATGGAGTGGCATGGACTAAAGGTTGTGGGAACTCCTTCAAGATGGTAAGGACAAAGGATTGGCTAAAGCTTCAAGCTCAAGACTCTTCATTTTACATTTTAGTGATCCAAGATCACATTGAGTCCATAGGAAAAGCCAATACTATCAAGGAGGGATGAGGTGTTGCTTAATGAGCCTCTTGCTTCATGTGCTTAATGATATGCTCCAAAATCCTCAACTACTTTCCCATATCCACATATGACCTAAACCCTAAGCCAAACTCGGTCCTACCGATTCTTTCTATCCGGCGCCACCGAGTTTCACTTGTCATAAGCCACTGCCAAACCCTAGCAATTCGATTCTACCGATAGGGATCTCGGTCTCACCGAGATGGGATTGCAAACTCTCTATTTCCCTTTCGTAACTTTTCGGTCTCACCGAAAGAGCGAATCGGTCCCACCAAGATTGCAATCTAAACTCTCTATTTCCCTTTTGTAACTTTTCAGTCTCACCGAAAGAGCAAATCGGTCCCACCGAGTTTACCTGACCAACTCTCTGGTTAGCTTATTACCAAACTCGGTCTCACCGAGTTTGTGTAATCGGTCTCACCGAGATTACGTTATGCCCAAACCCTAACCATATCGGTCCTACCGAGTTGCATGTCAGTCCCACCGAAAATCTCTAACGGTCCCTAGGTTTACCTTTTCGGTCCGACCGAGTTTGTTGATTCGGTCCCACCGAGATTGGAAAACTGTGTGTAACGGTTGGATTTTGTGTGGAGGCTATATATACCCCTCCACCTCCTCTTCATTCATAGAGAGAGCCATCAGAACACATACACAATTCCAACTCATATGTTCTGAGAGAGAACCACCTACTCATGTGGTTGAGACCAAGATATTCCATTCCTACCATATGAATCTTGATCTCTAGCCTTCCCCAAGTTGCTTTCCACTCAAATCTTCTTTCCACAAAATCCAAATCCTATGAGAGAGAGTTGAGTGTTGGGGAGACTATCATTTGAAGCACAAGAGCAAGGAGTTCATCACTACACACCATTTGTTACTTCTTGGAGAGTGGTGTCTCCTAGATTGGCTAGGTGTCACTTGGGAGCCTCCGACAAGATTGTGGAGTTGAACCAAGGAGTTTGTAAGGGCAAGGAGATCGCCTACTTCGTGAAGATCTACCGCTAGTGAGGCAAGTCCTTCGTGGGCGATGGCCATGGTGGGATAGACAAGGTTGCTTCTTCGTGGACCCTTCGTGGGTGGTTGCTTCTTCGTGGACCCTTTGTGGGTGGAGCCCTCCGTGGACTCGCGCAACCATTACCCTTCGTGGGTGGAGCCCTCCGTGGACTCGCGCAACCGTTACCCTTCGTGGGTTGAAGTCTCCATCAACGTGGATGTAGGATAGCACCACCTATCCGAACCACGGGAAAAACATCCGTGTCTCCAATTGCGTTTGAATTCTCCAAACCCTTCCCCTTACATTCTTGCAAGTTGCATGCTTTACATTCCGCTACTCATATACTCTTTGCATGCTTGCTTGATATGTATTGTGTATGTTGAAATTGTGCCTAAAACTCCACTCAAACCAAAAAGGCCTAAAAATTGCAACTTTAGCACTAAGTGTCTAATCACCCCCCCCTCTAGACACATCTACTTCTAGATCCTACAAGTGGTATCAGAGCTTTGGTCTCCATTGCCTTGGTTTAATCACCATTGGAGGAAGATGGATGTGTCTACCTTAGGGAGTCTTAGACATAGAGTGCCTATTCTTGATGGAGAGTATTTTCATGAGTGGAAAAATGAGATGCTTGTAATCTTTCAATCAATATCATTTGAACAAGTATATTGCTAGTCCCTTGTGCACCTCATATTGATCCTTTGCATCCTACCCTAGATGAAGATATTGACATGATTCGCAATCTTAGAACTATTGAGCTCATCATTAGAGGATTGCCCAAAAATTTGATTGCTAGTTTGCCTACTCTTAATTGTGCCTATACTATATGGAAATTTCTTGAGGAACGATTTCCCGATCATTCCTTGAAAAATTTGGATGAAATTCTCCATAAATCTATTGCCTTGAGTAAGATGAACTCTAGTGATCCTAGTTTTGGTGATTATCTATTTGAGCTTGCCAATCTCAAGCGAGCTAAAGGAGATGTTGGAATCATTAGTGATATCATATTCGAAGCTATAAGAATTCATAAAGGTGACCACTTTGATGATCATTTATCTAATGAATTACCCTCTCTAGGAAATGATGAGTCACAAGATCATGGTGAACATGGATACTATGATGATGATGATGATAGTGACTTCGATCTTGATGATGCAATGAGACATTTTGGTCTTATGGCAAATCTTCGGGGATATGAGTCAGGAGGAAAGGAATGGGTTCTTGATAGTGGATGTACTGATCATATGACCGGAGATGAAGAGATGTTCCGTGAGCTTGCTGAAAATGACGGCCCTCGAAAATATGTCACCTTTGGTGATAATTCAAAGGGTAAAGTGGTTGGCCTTGGTAAGGTGGCCATCTCACATGATAGTTCCATTCAAAATGTCATGCTCGTTGAATCTCTTGGCTACAACTTACTTTCAGTATCTAGACTTGCTGATTTCGGTTTGAATGTCCTATTTACTGAGGTAGAGTGCCAAGTATTTCGTCGAGACAATCATAAAATGGTCTTTACCGGTATGCGTAGAGGTGATCTTTACATTGTCGATTTCTCTAAAAAGGCACAACCTAAAACTTGCTTTATTGCTAAATCCTCAAAAGGTTGGTTGTGGCATAGACGACTAGGTCACGTTGGCATGAGAAACCTTGACAAGCTTATTAAAGGAAATCATATCCTTGGAGTTAACGATGTCATATTTGATAAGGATAGACTTTGCAGTGCTTGTCAAGCAGGTAAACAGGTTGGAGGAAGACATCCCGTGAAGAACATCATGACCACAAGGAGGCCACTCGAGCTACTTCATATGGATCTTTTTGGTCCCAACGCCTACAAGAGTCTCGGTGGAAATTCTTTTGGTCTAGTTATAGTTGATGATTTTTCAAGATTTACGTGGGTGTTCTTTCTTAATGACAAGTCGCAGGTCCAGAAGATCTTCAGAAACTTCGCTAGGAAGGCCCAAAATCAGTTTGACGTGAAGATCAAGAAGGTTCGGAGTGACAACGGAACGGAGTTCAAGAACGCAAATGTGGACACCTTTCTTGACGAAGAAGGGATTTCACACGAGTTCTCGGCTACGTACACACCTCAACAAAATGGAGTTGTTGAGAGGAAGAACCGGACGCTCATCGAAATGGCAAGAACGATGCTTGATGAATACAAGACGCCGAAGCACTTTTGGGCAGAAGCGGTTGAGACAGCTTGTCACGCAACAAATCGCTTATATCTTCACAAGCTACTCGGCAAGACGGCATACGAGCTCCTCACCGGTAACAAACCCCAAGTTGGATACTTTCGAGTATTCGGCTCAAAGTGCTACATTCTTGATAAGCATCGTCGTTCAAAGTTTGCTCCTAAATCTCATGAAGGTTTTCTACTTGGTTATGGCTCAAACTCTCACACTTACCGTGTCTACAACAATTTCACCCGAAAGGTTGAAGAGACGGTAGATGTGAAGTTTGATGAATCTAATGGCTCGCAAGTAGAGCAATTGCCAATTGATGTAGGAGACAAAGACCCTTCAGAAGCAATCCAAGACTTGTCCATTGGCAAAATTCGTCCAACGGAGGTGAAGGAGAGTACTTCATCCGTCCAAGTGGAAGCTTCTACTTCACGACAAGGTGAACCAAGAATCGACACGGAAGCATCCACAAGTGGGACACACCAAGATGAAGAAGACAAGGAAATGCATCAAGACGAACATCAACAACCTCTTTCTCCACCACGACAAGAGAACGACGACGTCAACAATGAAGAAGGCCAAGAAGAAGAACAAGATGAAGAAGATGTTCAACGAAGACCCAAGCAAAAGCTCTCACGAGTTCGAGCAAGAATTGCCAAAGATCATCCCGTCGAGCAAATCCTCAATGATATACAAACCGGGAGAATCACTCGCTCAAAAACTCGTTTAGCTAACTTTTGTGAAAACTATTCATTCATCTCTAGCATTGAACCTATGAAGGTTGAAGAAGCATTGGAAGATCCGGATTGGATAAATGCTATGCATGAAGAGCTACACAATTTTGAGAGAAACCAAGTTTGGACATTGGTTGAGAAGCCCGACAACAACCACAACATCATTGGTACCAAATGGGTGTTTCGCAACAAGCAAGATGAAGATGGACAAGTGGTTCGCAACAAAGCACGTCTCGTCGCCCAAGGGTACACACAAGTCGAAGGTATGGACTATGGTGAGACATATGCTCCCGTTGCTAGACTTGAGTCCATTCGCATCTTACTTGCCTATGCTAATCACCATAATATCACCTTGTACCAAATGGACATTAAAAGTGCTTTTCTAAATGGTGAAATAGAGGAGGAAGTTTATGTCAAACAACCTCCCGGCTTTATCAATCCTAAGAAACCAAATCATGTTTACAAACTTCACAAAGCTCTTTATGGTCTTAAACAAGCTCCTAGAGCATGGTATAAATGCTTGACCAAGTTCCTTATTACAAGTGGTTTTGAAATTGGTAAAATTGATTCTACTCTTTTTACTAAAAGGGTTAATGGAGAACTATTTGTATGCCAAATTTATGTCGATGATATCATATTTGGTTCAACTAACCCTCTCTTTAGTGAAAAGTTTGGAAAGCTAATGTCAGAGAAGTTTGAGATGTCTATGATGAGTGAACTCAAATTCTTTCTCGGTTTGCAAATCAAGCAAACTAAGGAAGGTACATTTGTCTCTCAAACGAAGTACACCAAGGACTTATTCAAGAAGTTCAATATGCAAGAATGCAAAGGTATGTCTACACCCATGCCTACTAGTGGACATAATGATTTGACCAAAGATGGTGAACCGGTTGATCAAAAGGTTTATCGCTCTATGATTGGTTCATTGTTATACCTATGTGCTTCACGTCCCGATATTATGCTAAGTGTGTGCATGTGTGCACGATATCAAGCTGCTCCTAAAGAATGTCATCTTAAGGCTGTGAAAAGGATAGTGAGATATTTAATCCATACACCAAATTTTGGCATTTGGTATCCTAAGAGGTCTTCTTTTGATCTTGTTGGCTATTCCGACTCGGATTATGCCGGAGACAAGGTTGATAGAAAGTCCACTTCGGGTACTTGTCAATTTCTTGGTAGATCTCTTGTGTCTTGGTCTTCCAAGAAACAAAACTCGGTATCCTTATCCACCGCCGAAGCGGAATACATTGCCGCTGGTTCATGTTGTGCTCAATTACTTTGGATGACCCAAACTCTTAAAGATTATGGGATTTATGTGAAACATGTTCCACTGCTTTGTGACAATGAAAGTGCTATCAAAATTGGTCATAATCCTGTACAACATTCTCGAACTAAGCATATTGAAGTTCGTCATCATTTCATTCGAGATCATGTTGCTAAGGGTGACATTAATCTTAAGCACGTTCGCACCGATAAGCAATTAGCGGATATATTTACTAAACCTCTTGATGAGAAAGTATTTTGCAGGTTGAGAGGTGAATTGAACATCATTGATGCTTCGAACTTGGAGTAGAAACTCCATTGGATACATGCAAGACATGAGCTTATGACTAATCCATGATATATCTCTTATGATGACTATCTTATGTCTTGGATATATTTGTACCTTGCATGTTGTCTAACCCATGTAGGTGCTTGGTTGAATCTAATTCCATGAGATTGCGACTCACTCACATCTTGAGCAATCTCTACATCACCAAGTCTCTACACAATGGTGGTTGAAGACAAGGAAGCACAAAACCATTCAAACATATCCTTTGACAAATTCTATGTTGAGCTTCATGATTGTCATTTTTGGATACACAAGTGCTCTTCCTTGCAAGAACTAACCCATGTAGGTAGATGAACTCAAACTCCAAGTGGTGCTCCCAACTCTTGATGAGCTACATCAACCTTGAGCACCCACACAAGTTCAACTACATGAGCAAGAACCACACCACCACCCAAGGTATGTTATTCCATCTTAGAGAAGCTTTACTCCAAGACATGAGTCAAAGCAACTCAACAAGATGTGAATACATCAAGATGCTTAAACGAAAAATGGTAACCCCATTTTGAGCTTAAACGATGAGTATGACCTATGATCAAGTGTTCTCACTTGACTCCTAAGTCAATATACTCTAACATAGGTGACTATGTCACCGCCCAACTCTAGATGAAGTTCTCTTGTGTTCTTTTTGTGTGTATCTCATGCATGTTTAGTTTCTTTCTCTTTTTCAAAAACAAAAAAAACTCCATCTAGATTTTTCAGTCTCTTCTCTTTTCTTTCTGTTTATGTTCTGCATTTTCTGCATTTAATTCCTTGCAAATCCTTCAGGTAATTCATTGCAAATCTTTGTGAGATCCTACATGTCTAGTGAGCTGAGGTGACAAGTGTTTTTCTCTGTGTGAACTCGGTTTCACCGACTTGTAATTTTCGGTCCAACCGAATCTTTTCGGTGCCACCGAAACATACCACTCGGTGCCACCGAAACATACCACTCGGTGCCACCGACTTCGCAACAGGAAAAACAGTTTGCCACTTGTTCTATATTTCTTCTGATCCAGCTCTACTCAATGAATCTTGTCCTCTACAAGCATCACAGTTTTATCCATTGCTTTGTGCTGAGTCTCAAGGACCAAACCTATACGACGGATTCCAGAAAGCCCTTCTTGGAAATTGATGTCAAAGGGGGAGAGAGAGATCACATCAAAGCTTGTAGGAGAGAGAGATCACATCAAGGGAGAGAAAAAGTCTCAAGGACCAAACCTACAAGAGAGAAAGTATTAAGGGGGAGAGAGAGACTTCCAGGGGGAGAGAATACTCAAGGATCCCAGATGTCCCAGATGCTTGATGCTTGATGTTCAAGAGGAGAGATGTCACATGTCTTTTTAGGGGGAAAGACATGTTCATTTGTATCTTTCAGCTCTGATTTGCTGTTCCTTATCTTCTCCCAATATCCCATGTAAGATTCTGGGGGAGCAAGACACCTAAGGGAAAGAAATCAGTCAAATTCATTGCATATCTTTATTCTTGGGGACATGTTGAATCCAATGTGGTACCTTGTACTCACTCTCTACATGTCATCCCAGTCTTGGTATTCTTGTGGTTTCTTTTGTTTGCTCTGGCTAGTGGATGTACCTGTGTTATCTAACTTTGTTTGTGCAGGTTCATTCCATCCTAAGCCAACTCAAGACCACAAGGTAAGTATATGCATCAAAATCATGAGTATGAGGAGTTCTTGCTTATGTACATACTGTTTGCAAGAAGGACTCATGAGCATGAAGGTATTTTCCTTGATAATCTTTTGCTCTGATGCATATGGCCAAGATACATGTAACACATTGCCTACTCTGTCATGGTTATGCTCTCACATGCCTCTATATTTCATATTTACATGAGTGCATACATGTAGGGGGAGCCTATGCTTGTTACATGTCCTTCCAAAGCTTTACTTGCTGTTCTTTATATCTTTATCTAAAGCTTTGATGTATGTTGCCATCAATTACCAAAAAGGGGGAGATTGAAAGCACAAGTGCTCCCTAGGTGGTTTTGATAATTGATGACAACATATCTCTTGTTGGACTAACATTTCTATCTAGCATGTTTCAGATAAGTTCAACAATGGAGTGGCATGGACTAAAGGTTGTGGGAACTCCTTCAAGATGCTAAGGACAAAGGATTGGCTAAAGCTTCAAGCTCAAGACTCTTCATTTTACATTTTAGTGATCCAAGATCACATTGAGTCCATAGGAAAAGCCAATACTATCAAGGAGGGATGAGGTGTTGCTTAATGAGCCTCTTGCTTCATGTGCTTAATGATATGCTCCAAAATCCTCAGCTACTTTCCCACTTCCACATATGACCTAAACCCAAAGCCAAACTCGGACCTACCGATTATTCCTATCCGGCGCCACCGAGTTTCACCTGTCATAGCCACTGCCAGAAACCCTAATCAGTTCGGTCTCACCGATGGGATCTCGGTCTCACCGAGATGGGCTTGCAAACTCTCTGTTACCTATTGCAATATTTTCGGTCCCACCGAGATATGCAATCGGCCCCACCGAGTTTGCTTGGCCAACTCTCTGTTTCACTTATTACCCAAATCGGTCCCACCGAGTTTGAGTAATCGGTCAAACCGAGTTTTGGATTTACCCTAACCCTAGCACATCGGTCCCACCGAGTTGATCCAGTCGGTCCCACCGAAAATCTCTAACGGTCACTAGGTTTCCTATTTCGGTCTGACCGAGTTTGTTGATTCGGTCCCACCGAGATTGGTAAATCGTGTGTAACGGTTGGATTTTGTGTGGAGGCTATATATACCCCTCCACCTCCTCTTCATTCTGAGAGAGCCATCAGAACTAACCTACACTTCCACATCTATTTCTGAGAGAGAACCACCTACTCATGTGTTGAGACCAAGATATTCCATTCCTACCATATGAATCTTGATCTCTAGCCTTCCCAAGTTGCTTTCCACTCAAATCTTCTTTCCACCAAATCCAAATCCTATGAGAGAGAGTTGAGTGTTGGGGAGACTATCATTTGAAGCACAAGAGCAAGGAGTTCATCATCTACACACCATTTGTTACTTTTTGGAGAGTGGTGTCTCCTAGATTGGCTAGGTGTCACTTGGGAGCCTCCGACAAGATTGTGGAGTTGAACCAAGGAGTTTGTAAGGGCAAGGAGATCGCCTACTTCGTGAAGATCTACCGCTAGTGAGGCAAGTCCTTCGTGGGCGATGGCCATGGTGGGATAGACAAGGTTGGTTCTTCATGGACCCTTCGTGGGTGGTTGCTTCTTCGTGGACCCTTCATGCGTGGAGCCCTCCGTGGACTCGCGCAACCATTACCCTTCGCGGGTGGAGCCCTCCGTGGACTCGCGCAACCGTTACCCTTCGTGGGTTGAAGTCTCCATCAACGTGGATGTAGGATAGCACCACCTATCCGAACCACGGGAAAAACATCCGTGTCTCCAATTGCGTTTGAATTCTCCAAACGCTTCCCCTTACATTTGCAAGTTGCATGGCTTTACAATTCCGCTGCTCATATACTCTTTGCATGCCTTGCTTGATTATGTATTGTTGTATGTTGAAAATTGTGCCTAAAACTCCACTCAAACCAAAAAGGCCTAAAAATTGGCAACTTAGCACTAAGTGTCTAATCACCCCCCCTCTAGACACATCTACTTCTAGATCCTACATCTGTCGTCCTTGTTTTTTTCCTGCTTGTTGCCTTCTGAACAATTTTATTAAGCTTCCGCAGTTCCACCCACTGGGGGTGTATCCAAACTATGTTGAATGCTGGCCTTTTGAAGGTCTTTTATGTAAATATTATTGTGCATGTTTGGTTTCCATTCACGTATGCTTTTTATCCTTAGGCTGTTTCCTTTGCCGCCTTCCCCTTTTGGGGAGGCAAGTACTCGAGCTTTCTTAGATTGAAGTGAGGTGAATGGAAGCCGGCCGGCCGGCTACTCTGGTAGTCGGTCGGTGGTGGGAGAAAAACCGGCTTTTGTTATATTAGTCCGTTAGTCCCTAGCCGTTTTTCGTGTGGGCGTCCTTTCCTGCCTTTAACTCTTGCCAGCCGGACAGCCGGTTCTTCGAACTGCGACTTTTGGCAAGAGAAGGCTTGGGTGCCGGCACACTACTTGTCTGACCGGCGGGTAGGACTTCTAATATAACTCCAGTCGGCCAGTCCCCGGGCCGACTAGTCGAACCCGGTGCCGGACGGAACAAATAAATGTAATGACAAGGTCATAAGCATGATACTCTTCATTCATAGATAAAAGATGGCAGTCCCCGAGCTCTCCTCGGGGGGCCTATTGTCTCGTACTTAGTACAAAAGTTAGCGTGATACATACTGCATTTCAGCTGTAAAACCTTCGGAGGAGGTTGGCGTTCCATGGTCGTTCCAACTCCTTGCCGGAGTCGTCTCTCTTTCGTGCCTTCGGCTTCTGTGCGTCGATCAGGTAGTAGGAGTCATTGCCTAAGGCTCTGCTGATGACGAAGGGGCCCTCCCAAGGGGCCGAGAGCTTGTGCTGGCCGGCTGTTCGCTGGATCAGCCGGAGCACAAGATCGCCCTCTTGGCAGGATCTTGGCTTGACCTTCCGGCTGTGGTAGCGGCGCAGGCCCTGCTGATAGATGGCGGACTGGCTGAGGGCTAACAGCCGGCCTTCTTCCAGCAGGTCGACACCGTCTTCTCGTGCTTCCTTGGCCTCGGCTTCCGTGTACATGGTTACCCGAGGCGAGTCAAACTCGGTGTCAGTTGGGATGACCGCCTCGGCACCATATACGAGGAAGAAAGGAGTGAAGCCGGTTGACTTGTTTGGTGTAGTGCACAGACTCCATAGGACAGTCGGCAGCTCATCGTGCCAACAACCGGCTGAACGCTCCAATGGTACGATCAGTCGGGGCTTGATGCCGGAAAGGATGAGGCCGTTGGCTCGCTCGACCTGGCTGTTTGACTGCGGGTGGGCGACGGACGCTAGGTCCAACTGGATGCCTTGCGTCGCGCAGAAACGTGCCAAGGCTCCCTTGGCGAAATTCGTGCCATTGTCGGTGATGATGCTGTGTGGTATGCCGTACCGAGTCGTTATATCTGTGATAAATGTCACGGCAGTCGGCCCATTCAGCTTCTTGATCGGCTTTGCCTCAATCCATTTGGTGAATTTGTCCACGGCGACAAGCAGATGTGTCATGCCGCCGCGCGCCGTCTTGAATGGGCCCACCATGTCCAGTCCCCAAACGGCGAAGGGCCAAGTGAGGGGAATGGTCTTGAGTGCTGAAGCCGACGTGTGTTGCTTGGAGCTGAAGAGTTGGCACCCTTTGCAATGTTTAACTAACTCCTTGGCGTCATCCAAAGCAGTCGGCCAAAAGAAACCATGGCGGAAGGCTTTGGTGACGAGTGATCTTGAGGCCGCATGGTGGCCGCATTCTCCTTGGTGGATGTCTCTGAGGATTGCAATGCCCTTCTCTTGCTCAACGCATCGCTGGAGGACTCCAGTGACACTGCGCTTGACGAGTTCTCTGTTGACGATTGTGTATGCTCCGGCTCAGCGTTGGACTTGTCTTGCCTCTACTTCGTCAGCCGACAGATCTTGGTTTATTAGGAAGTTGAGGATGGATTGAGCCCATGACGGAGCTGCGACTTCTTCTATTGCCAGAACGGCTACTGCGACCAGGGCGGGCGGGCTGGGCGGTGAAATGCTGGAGTCGGCCGCCGCCTGTTGTGTTGGTGTAGTCTCCGGGCCGACTACCGCAGTCCCCGAGCCGGGTGAGGCAGTCCCCGGGTCGGGCGTAACTACGGAAGTCCCCGAGCCGCCTGCTGACGTCCCTGGGCCGACTATCGAAGTCCCCGGGTCACCTGCTTGGCTCTTCGAGCCGGACCCGGCCGCGTCGGGTTCAGGCGGCACGAAGATGGAATCGGACTCTAGAGAAGGCTTGATAGACGGCTTGAGGAGGCGTTGTAGAGAGACGCCAGTTGGTATTGCTTGCCGGGTGGAGCCTATTCGAGCCAGAGCATCAGCTGGCTCGTTGTCGGCTCGCAGTACGTGGAGGAACTCGCATCCTTCAAAATACCCACTGATCTGCTGAACGAGGAAGCGGTAGCTTGCCATATTTGCGTCCTTGGCGTCCCAGTCGCCGGATGATTGCTGGACCACCAAGTCTGAGTCGCCATAACATAGGATCTGGCGAATGCCAAGCCCTTTGGCAAGCCGGAGCCCGTGTATGAGCGCCTCGTACTCGGCTACATTGTTGGAGGCGGCAAAGTGGATTTGCAGCGTGTATCTGAGCTTGTCGCCTTTGGGAGAGGTGAGGACGATGTCGGCTCCCAAGCCGGTGCGCATCTTGGACCCATCGAAGTGCATGCGCCAATGAGTGGAGTCGGGAGCTGGCGGAAGGTACTGGGTCTCGGCCCAGTCGACGAGGAAGTCGGCCAATGCTTGGGATTTGATGGCGGTGCGAGGCTGGTAGAAGATCGCGTAAGGGGCCAGCTCGATGGCCCATTTCGCCACCCGGCCGGATGCATCTGGGCTGCCTATGATCTCGGCCAGCGGGGCGGTGCATACGACCGTGATGGGATGCTCTTGGAAGTAGGGCTTCAGTTTCTTGGCGGCGAAGTACACGCCATAACACATCTTTTGGTAGTGCGGGTAATTCTGCTTCGAGGCGGTCAGTACCTCGCTCAAATAGTACACCGGCCTCTGGACCGGCTGGGCTCGGCCTTCTTCTGGGCGTTGGACTACGATGACGGTGCTGACCACCCGGCTGGTTGCAGCAATGTAGAGGAGCATGGGCTCTTTCTCAGTCGGCGCCGCCAGGACAGGCGGCGTGGCCAGCATCTTCTTCAGCTCGTGAAAAGCTTGATCGGCTTGGTCATTCCACTCGAAGTGGTTGGTCTTCTTCATGAGGCGGTAGAGGGGAAGAGCTTTCTCTCCGAGCCGGCTGATGAAGCGGTTCAGGGAGGCCAAGCATCCGGTAAACTTCTGGACGTCTCGAAGTTTAGTGGGAATCGCCATTCTCTCAATGGCCTTGATCTTTACGGGGTTGCATTCGATGCCGCGTTCGGAGACCAGGAAGCCTAGGAGTTGGCCGGCTGGCACTCCGAACACGCATTTCTCGGGGTTAAGCTTGATTTGGAACCGGTGTAGGTTCTCAAATGTTTCCTTGAGCTCTTCCAGCAAGCTGCCGCGCTTCTCCGTCTTCACCACAATGTCATCTACGTAGACGTGAGCATTTCTGCTGAGCTGCTTGAGGAGGCACTTCTGCGTGCAACGCTGAAAAGTGGCACCGGCATTTCTCAAGCCGAATGTCATAGTCAGGTAGCAGAAGGCTCCGAATGGCGTGATGAAGGCGGTCTGCAGGCGGTCAGCCGGATCTAACTTTATCTGGTGGTATCCTGAGTAAGCATCCAAGAAACTCAACAGCTCGCATCCGGCCGTGGAGTCTATCACTTGGTCAATCCTTGGCAGGGCAAAGGGATCTTTGGGGCAGGCCTTGTTGAGGCTCGTGTAGTCTATACACATGTGCCACTTGTTGTTCTTCTTTAGCACGAGGACCGGGTTGGCGAGCCACTCTGGAAAGAGAACTTCCATAATGAAGCCGGCTGCCAGAAGCCGGGCTATCTCCTCTCCCACAATCCTGCGTTTCTCCTCCGACAGTCGGCGGAGGGGTTGTTTGACTGGTTTGGCGTCTTCTCGGACGTGTAATTTGTGCTCGGCGAATTCCTTCGGAACACCCAGCATGTCGTTGGGGGACCATGCAAAGATGTCCTGATTCTCACGGAGGAAGTCGGCGAGCTCGCCTTCCTATTTGCTGTTTAGGTTTGCCCCGATGACGGCAAACCTCTCTGGGTGCTCGGGGTCAAGAGGTATCTTCTTCGTCTCCTTGGCCGGCTGGAAAGATCCTTGGGCATTATACTCCTTGGGATCGGGGGACAGGGCCGACTGCTTGCCGGCCATGGCCACGACCCGGTCCAACATCTTCTTCTCTTCGGCAATCACAAGGGACTCGGCCAGCCGGCTGCTGGCTGCTGCGCACTCGGAGGACTTCTTGTAATCGCCGGCTACGGTGATGACGCCTTTGGTGCTTGGTATCTTCATCTTGAGGTATGCATAGTGGGGAACTGCCATGAACTTGGCCAAGGCAGGTCGGCCAAGCAATGCATGGTAAGGGCTCTCCAGGTCCACCACTTCAAACCAGATCGCTTCCCGGCGGAAATGCTCCTTGTCCCCAAAAAGTACATCAATCTTGATCTTGGCCATGGGGGCGCAGGACAGGCCGGGTACGATGCCGTGGAACACAGTCCGAGTAGGCATGAGTTGCTTCGTCTTGACATTCAGCTTCTCCATGGTGTCACGGTACAGGATGTTGATGCTGCTCCCGCCGTCTATCAGCACGCGGGAGAATCGGGCAGCGCGTCTGTCCATTGCAAGGGTGGCATCCAAAACCAACGCATAAGAGCCGGGAGACGGCATCACCTCTGGGTGGTCGGTCCGGCTCCAGCTGATAGGTTTTTCTGACCAGTGCATGTGCTCGGCGGGGTTGGCAGCAACCATGTTGACTTCTTGGTGCTCTCGGCGTTTGCTGCGCCGGTCTTCGGGCTGACTTGTAAAGATGATATAGGCGGCATGCTCGTCGGGGAACTCGTCATGCACGGCTCCGACTGCGGGCCAAGCGGTCGGCGGCTGTGGAGCCGGAGGTGGCGGACCGGCAGGCGGAGGCAGTGCGAGCCCTTCGCCTTTAGAGATTCGGGTGAGCCAGTGGCACTTCCGGGTTGTGTGGTTGGACGGCTTCGCGCCGCTGTGGAACTTGCACGGGGCGTCGAGAGTTTGCTCGTAGGAAAAGGCCGGCTGCCAAGCCGGCCTGCCGCCCTTGGGTTTCTTGGGCGCGGGCCGCCCTTCGGGCGGCACGTCTTCGACTGTGGCCACCTGCCGGCTGACAGGAGGCGGCGCGGGGCCCTTGCGCTTGTGGTCGTTCAAGTGTGGGCGTCGGCCGGAATCCCCAGCCGGCGTCTTGGGCGTCGGGTTGAGTACTTTCCCGGATGCGTCTACCCGGAGCTCGGTCTTCATTGAGGAGTCGGCAGTGGCGTACTTGTCCGCTATGTCCAGAAGCTCGTCGAGGGTAGTCGGCTCGTCGTAGAGAAGCTTGTGCTTGAGGAGGGTGCCTTCTCGGCACCCGGCGGTGAAGTATTCTATGGCTTGCACCTCGTGCACCCCTTCGCAAGAGTTGCGGAGCTTGGCCCAACGCGTGAGGTAGTCGCGAGTGGACTCGGCGGGGCCTTGTACACACAAGGAGAGCTGTCTGGGCTTGGGAGCCCGCTTGTAGGTGCTGGTGAAGTTGCGGACGAAAGCTTCTGTGAAATCTAGCCAGCTGTTGATGTTGTGTGGTTTGAGGCTGTTGAGCCAGGTCCGCGACGTGCCTTGCAGCATGAGGGGCACGTACTTCACGGCAACGCGCCAGTTGCCGTTGGCTATGCTAACCGCCGTGGAGTAGTCGATCAACCAATCTTCCGGCTTCACGGAGCCGTTGTACTTGGGCGTGTCTCTTGGGAGCGAGAACCCTTTGGGGAAGGGATCGTCGCGGATGCGGGGGCCGAAGCAAGGCGGACCGACATCATCTTCTTCTTCCAGCGCCAGGGATCGCGCCAGGCGGTCGATCCGATGGCGGGCGTCGTTCTCGCCGACTCCTTCGTGGCGACCTAGCCGGCCGCTGAGAGTCGGATGCGCAACAGGCGGCGGGGTGGGATATCTCTCTCCATGGGGCCGGGGCGGAGGGGGGTTGCCCCACCACTCCACGGCCCAAGGGTGGCCTTCTGCGTCTCGCTCGATGGAGATCCGGGTTTGGCATCGGCTGGCAGCTGGCTCTTTCTCGCGCCGCGCGCGGTCTCTACCCGCAGCCGGCGTCCGGGATGTCGCGCCGTGATCTTGGCCCGGGGGAGGGCTTTCCGCGCGGGCGTCGGCTTCGTGCCGCTGCGCGGCTGCATCGATCAGCTGCTGGATGCGTCGGGTCATGTGGGGGAGTTCCTCGGCCCCCAGTCCGTCTAGCTCGTCTACGGCCGCCTGGGCGGCGCGCAGGTTTTCGAGTGGAGTGGCGTAGACTGGGCGGTCGACTCCTAACGTGTCGGCAACGACAGCGCCGTGCTGTCTGACAACGCCGGCTCGGCTAGGCCCGCCTGGGGGCGGCGTGCCAAAGGCGGCGCGATCGGCCTCGCGTCGGTGGGCCTCAGCGAGGCATCTCATGGAAACCAACTTCCGGCCCTCCGCGAGGAGGGCGAGGCGGCGAGCCTCCAGTGCTTCAGCGTCGGCGTCGGTCGGGAGGGGGATGGACAAGTCGTGGACCGCCGCGTGCGGGGCGTCGTGGGCGCTCTCGTCAGCGGCGCCGTCGTGGCCGGTGACCATCACCTCGATGGTGACAGCGTCGCAGCCATCGGCTCGGGGAAGCGGGTCGTTGTAGATCGTGATGTTCGTGGGGAAGATGTTGAATGAGGCCGTGTCGGAGTCGACAGGCATCGGATCGGTGGAGCCAACCGACTCCAAGTCCACAGCAGGCTCGCCAGAGACGTGGAGCCGGCCGAGGAGGTTGACGAGGTGGTCGGTGCCCGCGTCGGAGGCGAGCTCGTCGGAGATGAGGGCCTTGTCGAGGAGATCAGCGAGGCTGCTCGCTGCGCAGGCGTTGGTGACGCCATGTAGCGCGTCGTGGCAAGCGCCATCGGGCGTGCCGGGCTGGCTACGCTCGCGGGGGAGGAAGAGGGTTCCCGTCCAGAACAGGTCTCCGGACGACGGTGCACCTGGCCCCACGGTGGGCGCCAAATGTCGGGTGGTAGGTGCGCATGTGCCAACGGGTGGCTTATCATTGTGGGAGCTAGTAAAACATCGCCGGTGCCTGAAAACGGGATGAGGCAAAGACATGCACGCCGGCGAATCTTACCCAGCTTCGGGGCTCTCCGTGGAGATAACACCCCTACTGCTGCTCTGCGGGGTCTCCGCATGGTCACTAGATGAACAAGTAGCTACACGGTGCTCCTTGAGCTGTTTGGCGAGAGGAGGAAGAAGGGCACGGCTTGCTCTCTTCTCCTCCCTATGTGGTGTTTTAGACTAGCAGAGATTCATCCCCTTGCATGGATGCCCCGGGGGGTTTATATAGGCCTACCCCCGGGGGTACAATGGTAATCCGGCTGGGCACGGGGCCCAGTTGTCTGTGTCTATGCTCGCCGGCTTCCGCGCCGACTGCTAGGGCCCGCCGACTGGTGGGTCCCGCCGGCTGCTGGCTCCTGGGTCAACAGGCAGGCCCCACTGTCCAGGGCCTTGTCGGTGGCTGGTTACTGTTGCTCAATCTTGGTGACGAGGGCTTCGCCGAGGTAAGCGTGGCTACAGTGCTGTCGTCTAGCGGGCGATCACTGTAGCCCCTCCGCGTCTTGTCTCCTTAATGGGGCGTCTTCTTCGAGGGAGGTGGCAAGCCGGCTGTGGGGAGCCGGCTCTATCTTGGGCCGACTGGGGGAGGTCTGGCCGCCTTCGGGTGTCTCTCTGCCCGAAGGGGGCCACCGCCCGTGGGCCGTACTGGCAGCCCGTCGTGGATGACATCAGGGTCAACGTGGCAACAGTGCTGCGCCGGACGGGTCATGCCCACCCGTACGGCGCATTGTGCCAGGCGTGCTCCGGGATTCGGGGGTGGCCAGCCTTACTGTAGCCACGCCCCGTCACATCGCCGTTATGTGGGTGCAGACTTCGAGGGTACGACCTCGACCGCTTTATGGGAGCCGGCTCCTTGGAGTCGGCCTTCTCGCAGCCGGCTTTCTTCATGAGGGCTGTAGTCGGGCCGCCTTCCGATAGCCGGCCTGGGAGACAGCCGGCCAGGGGAAGGCGGCCCCATGTCTTGGACTCTCGAGAGCCGGATTGGCCCGTAATTTTTTCAGAAAGGCCAGGGGGAGCCGGCTAGGCTACCCGTGGTCACTTACTCCGACAGTAGTCCCCGAAGCTGAGCGAGCTTCGAGGCTGATAAAGGGACGAGAAGCTTGGTCAGCTTCCTATCCTAAGGGGCCGGCTTTGCTTGTGCGCGCCGACTTCGGAGAGCCCCGTTTCTACTAGGCCTCGGCCCGAGCGTGGATCTTCCACGGCCCATGCGGACCGCTCGCCTTCCCGCAGTGATTTTATTACGCCATTAGGGCGTAATAATCGCGGGACGTGGGGGAGTGGGCACAGTTGATCCCCACGTTCCCCCACGCCACGCCTCCTCGGCTCTGCCGCGCGGTCTATAAGTAGGGGGAGGAGGGGAGCGGCAGAGGCTCGCACGCTCTCCCTCGCTCCACCCCCTCTCGTCTTCCTTCTTCTCCATCCCGCCGCCGCAGTAACTCTTTGTCGCGCCGTTCCGCCGCCACATCGTCTTGCTTCTCGCCGCGCTGCCCCATGGCGCTGTCAAGCTCGTGGGATGGCTCCAACGTCCATGAGGACCACGTCAAGTTCCTCCGCCAGACGCGACGCCTACCCGGCGAGGACTTCGTTCGGGTTCGTCTAGCGCCGGAGAAGGAGATTTCGCCGGCACCGGAGGAGGGCGAGCGGGTGATCTTCCGCTCGCACTGCCTGCGCGGCTTCGGCCTTCCGGCGAGCGGGTTCCTCCGAGCCTTCCTCGAATTCTACAACCTCCAGCCGCATCACCTCACGCCCAACGCGGTGATGCTGCTGTCGGCCTTCGTCACGCTGTGCGAAGGCTTCCTTGGGGTCCTCCCCACGCTCGAGCTCTGGGCGGAATTCTTCCAAAGCAAGCTCGGCACCGTCGTCGCGGGCGTGCCCGCCCCTTGCGGAGCCTTTATTGCCATGAGGCGGGCGAGCGAGAACAACCCGTTCCCGCCCATCCCGTTGATCCAGTCGGTGAAGCTCTGGCAGAAGTCATACTTTTACGTGAAGAATGTCGCGCAGCAAGGCGACTACGTCAACCTGCCGGCTTATGAAGCCGGCCCGCCGGCTGGGAGGCGACCTTCGTGGAGCTACCGGGCCAGGTCGTTGTCTCAGGCCGGGAATGCAGCCGTCTCCCGGCTTCGGGTGATGATCCAGTCGGAGGGCCTGACCGGAGCCGACTTGGTGGCCGCCTTCGTGGAGCGCCGGGTTCTTCCCCTCCAAAGCCGGCCTCACATGGTTTGTCAGATGAGCGGCCGCTTCGACCCAAGCCGGCTGAGCACCAGGGAGATGTTGGAAATATGCCCTAGAGGCAATAATAAATTGGTTATTATTATATTTCCTTGTTCATGATAATCGTTTATTATCCATGCTATAATTGTATTGATAGGAAACTCAGATACATGTGTGGATACATAGACAACACCATGTCCCTAGTAAGCCTCTAGTTGACTAGCTCGTTGATCAATAGATGGTTACGGTTTCCTAACCATGGACATTGGATGTCGTTGATAACAGGATCACATCATTAGGAGAATGATGTGATGGACAAGACCCAATCCTAAGCATAGCACAAAGATCGTGTAGTTCGTATGCTAAAGCTTTTCTAATGTCAAGTATCATTTCCTTAGACCATGAGATTGTGCAACTCCCGGATACCGTAGGAATGCTTTGGGTGTATCAAACGTCACAACGTAACTGGGTGGCTATAAAGGTACATTACAGGTATCTCCGAAAGTGTCTGTTGGGTTGGCACGAATCGAGACTGGGATTTGTCACTCCGTGTAAACGAAGAGGTATCTCTGGGCCCACTCGGTAGGACATCATCATATGCGCAATGTGACCAAAGAGTTGATCACGGGATGATGTGTTACGGAACGAGTAAAGAGACTTTCCGGTAACGAGATTGAACTAGGTATTGGATTCCGACGATCGAATCTCGGGCAAGTAACATACCGATAGACAAAGGGAATTGTATACGGGATTGATTAAGTCCTTGACATCGTGGTTCATCCGATGAGATCATCGTGGAACATGTGGGAGCCATCATGGGTATCCAGATCCCGCTGTTGGTTATTGACCGGAGAGTCATCTCGGTCATGTCTGCATGTCTCCCGAACCCGTAGGGTCTACACACTTAAGGTTCGGTGACGCTAGGGTTATAGAGATATTAGTATGCGGTAACCCGAAAGTTGTTCGGAGTCCCGAATGAGATCCCGGACGTCACGAGGAGTTCCGCAATGGTCCGGAGGTAAAGAATTATATATAGGAAGTGCTATTTCGGCCATCGGGACAAGTTTCGGGGTCATCGGTATTGTACCGGGACCACCGGAAGGGTCCCGGGGGTCCACCGGGTGGGGCCACCTGCCCCGGGGGGCCACATGGGCTGTAGGGGGTGTTCCTTGGCCTATATGGGCCAAGGGAACCAGCCCCTAGAGGCCCATGCGCCAAGAGAAGAGAAAAAGGGGAGAGTCCTAAAAGGGGAAGGCACCTCCGAGGTGCCTTAGGGAGGATGGACTCCTCCCCACCCTTGGCCGCACCCTTCCTTGGAGGAAGGGGCAAGGGCTGCGCCTCCCCCCTCTCCCTTGGCCCTATATATAGTGGGGAAAAGGAGGAGCAAACCAACCTAAGGCCTGGCGCCTCCCTCTCCCTCCCGTGACACATCTACCTCCTCCCGCAGCGCTTAGCGAAGCCCTGTTGGAATCCCGCTACTTCCACCACGCTGTCATGCTGCTGGATCTCCATCAACCTCTCCCTCTCTCCTTGCTGGATCAAGGCATGGGAGACGTCACCGGGCTGTACGTGTGTTGAACGCGGAGGTGTTGTCCGTTCGGCACTAGGATCATCGGTGATTTGAATCACGACGAGTACGACTTCATCAACCCCGTTCACTTGAACGCTTCCGCTTAGCGATCTACAAGGGTATGTAGATGCACTCTCCTTCCCCTCGTTGCTAGTCTCTCCATAGATAGATCTTGGTGATACGTAGGAAAATTTTGAATTTCTGCTACGTTCCCCAACAGTGGCATCATGAGCTAGGTCTATTGCGTAGATTCTATGCACGAGTAGAACACAAAGCAGTTGTGGGCGTTGATTTTGTTCAATATGCTTGCCGTTACTAGTCTTATCTTGATTCGGCGGCATCGTGGGATGAAGCGGCCCGGACCGACCTTACACGTACTCTTACGTGAGACTGGTTCCACCGACTGACATGCACTAGATGCATAAGGTGGCTAGCGGGTGACTGTCTCTCCTACTTTAGTCGGATCGGATTCGATGAAAAGGGTCCTTATGAAGGGTAAATAGCAATTGGCATATCACGTTGTGGTTTTGCGTAGGTAAGAAACGTTCTTGCTAGAAACCCATAGCAGCCACGTAAAACATGCAAACAACAATTAGAGGACGTCTAACTTGTTTTTGCAGGGTATGCTATGTGATGTGATATGGCCAAAAGGATGTGATGAATGATATATGTGATGTATGAGATTGATCATGTTCTTGTCAAGGGAATCACGACTTGCATGTCGATGACGAGACAACTTCAAGAAGACACGATGATGGAGATCATGGTGTCATACCGGTGACAAGATGATCATGGAGCCCCAAAGATGGAGATCGAAGGAGCTATATGATATTGGCCATATCATGTCACTACTATATAATTGCATGTGATGTTTATTATGTTTATGCATCTTGTTTACTTAGAACGACGGTAGTAAATAAGATGATCCCTCATTAAAATTTCAAGAAGTGTTCTCCCCTAACTGTGCACCGTTGCTACAGTTCGTCGTTTCGAAGCACCACGTGTTAATCGGGTGTGATAGATCCTTACGTTCACATACAACGGGTGTAAGACAGTTTTACACAGCAAAAACACTTAGGGTTAACTTGACGAGCCTAGCATGTACAGACATGGCCTCGGAACACAGAAGACCGAAAGGTCGAGCATGAGTCGTATAGAAGATACGATCAACATGAAGATGTTCACCGACGTTGACTAGTCCGTCTCACGTGTTGATCGGACACGGCCTAGTTCACTCGGATCATGTAATCACTTAGATGACTAGAGGGATGTCTATCTGAGTGGGAGTTCATAAGATGAACTTAATTATCCTGAACATAGTCAAAAAGGATTTTGCAAATTATGTCGTATCTCACGCTTTAGTTCTACTGTTTAGTTATGTTCCTAGAGAAAAATTAGTTGAAAGTTCATAGTAGCAATTATGCGGACTAGGTCCGTAAACTGAGGATTGTCCTCATTGCTTCTTAGAAGGCTTATGTCCTTAATGCACCGCTCAGTGTGCTGAACCTCGAACGTTGTCTATGGATGTTGCGAACATCTGACATACACGTTTTGATAACTACGTGATAGTTCAGTTAAATGGTTTAGAATTGAGGCACCAAAGATGGTTTTTTGAAATGTCACGAAACATATGTGATGTTTTGAGGGCTGAAATTGGAATTTCAGGCTCGTGCCCACGTCAAGAGGTATAAGACCTCCGACGATTTTCTTAACCTGCAAACTAAGGAGAAAAGCTCAATTGTTGAGCTTGTGCTCGGATTGTCTGAGTACAACAATCATTTGAATCAAGTGGGAGTTGATCTTCCAGATAAGATAGTGATGTTTCTCCGAAGTCATTACCACCAAGCTGCTAGAGCTTCGTGATGAACTATAATATATCGGGGACATGTATGATGATCCTTGAGATGTTCGTGATGTTTGACACCACAAAAGTAGAAATCAAGAAGGAGCATCAATTGTTGATGGTTGGTGAAACCACTAGTTTCAAGAAGGGCAAGGGCACGAAGGGATACTTCATAAAACGGCAATTCAGCTGCTGCTCTAGTGAAGAAACCCAAGGTTGAACCCAAACCCGAGACTAAGTGCTTCTGTAATAAAGGGAACAGCCACTGGAGCAGAATTACCCTAGATACTTGGTAGATTAGAAGGCTGGCAAAGTCGATAGAAGTATATTGGATATACATTATGTGTACTTTACTAGTACTCCTAGTAGCACCAGGGTATTAGATACCGGTTCGGTTGCTAAGTGTTAGTAACTCGAAATAATAGCTACGGAATAAACGGAGACTAGCTAAAGGTGAGCTGACGATATGTGTTGGAAGTGTTCTCAATGTTGATATGATCAAGCATCGCACGCTCCCTCTACCATCGAGATTGGTGTTTGCGTTGAGCATAGACATGATTGGATTATGTCTATCGCAATACGGTTATTCATTTAAGGAGAATAATGGTTACTCTGTTTATTTGAATAATACCTTCAATGGTCTTACACCTAAAATGAATGGTTTATTGAATCTCGATCGTAGTGATACACATGTTCATGCCAAAAGATAGTAATGATAGTACCACCTACTTGTGGCACTGCCACGTAAGTCATATCGGTATAAAACGCATGAAGAAGCTCCATGTTGATGGATCTTTGGGCTCACTCATTTTTGAAAAGTTTGGGACATGCGAACCATGTCTATTGGTATATATGCATGAAGAAACTCCATGCAAATGGACCGTTTTGTACTCGCTTGATTTTGAATCACTTGAGACATGCAAATCATACCACATGGGCAAGATGACTGAAAGCCTCGTTTTCAGTAAAATGGAACTAGAAAGCAACTTGTTGGAAGTAATACATTTTGATGTATGCAGTCCAATGAGTGCTGAGGCATGTAGTGGATGTCGTTATGTTCTTACTTCACAGATGATTTGAGTAGATGTTGAGTATATTTACTTGATGAATCACGAGTCTGAATTATTGAAAGGTTCAAGTAATTTCAGGGTGAAGTTGAAAGATCGTCGTGACAAGAGGATAAAATATCTATGATATGATCATAGAGATGAATATCTGAATTACGAGTTTGGCACAGAATTAAGACATTGTGGAAATTGTTTCACAACTAATACAGCCTGGAGCACCATAGTGTGATGGTGTGTCCGAACATCATAACTGCACCATATTGGATATGATGCATACCATGATGTCTCTTATCGAATTACCACAATAGTTTATGGGTTAGGCATTAGAGACAACCACATTCACTTTAAAAGGGGCACCACGTAATTCCGATGAGATGACACCGTATGAACTATGGTTTAGAGAAACCTAAGCTGTCATTTCTTAAAAGTTTGGGACTGCGACGCTTATGTGAAAAAGTTTCAGGCTGATAAGCTCGAACCTAAAGCGGATAAATGCATCTTCATAGGACACCCGAAACAGTTGGGTATACCTCCTGTCTCAGATTCGAAAGCAATAAGGGATTGTTTCTAGAATCAGGTCCTTTCTCGAGGAAAAGTTTCTCTCGAAAGAATTGAGTGGGAGGATGGTGGAGACTTGATGAGGTTATTGAACCGTTACTTCAACTAGTGTATAGCAGGGCACAAAGAGTTGTTCCTGTGGCACCTACACCAATTGAAGTGGAAGCTTATGATATTGATCATGAGACTTCAAATCAAGTCACTACCAAACATCGTAGGATGACAAGGATGCGTACTACTTCAGAGTGGTACGTAACCCTGTCTTGGAAGTCATGTTGCTAGACAACAATGAACCTACGAGCTATGGAGAAGCGATGGTGGGCCCGGATTCCGATAAATGGCTCGAGGCCATATAATCCGAGAGAGGATCCATATATGAAAACAAAGTGTAGACTTTGGAAGAACTACTTGATGGTCGTAAGGCTGTTAGGTACATATGGATTTTAAAAGGAAGACGGACAATGATGGTAAGTATCACCGTTAAGAAAGCTCGACTTGTCGTTAAGATGTTTTCCGACAAGTTCAAGGAGTTGACTACGGTGAGACTTTCTCACTCGTAGCGATGCTAAGAGTTTGTTGGAATTATATTAGCGATTACTGCATTGTTTATGAAATCTTGCAGATAGGATGTCAAAACATTGTTTCCTCGATGATTTTCTTGAGGAAAGGTTGTATGTGATACAATCGGAAGGTTTTGTCAATCCTGAAAGATGCTAATAAGTATGCAAAGCTCCAGCAATCCTTCTGAGGACTGGAGTAAGCATCTCGGAGTTGGAATGTATGCTTTGATGAGATGATCAAAGATTTTGGGTGTATACAAAGTTTATGAGAAACTGGTATTTCCAAAGAAGTGAGTGGGAGCACTATAGAATTTCTGATGAGTATATGTTGTTGATCAGAAATGATGTAGAGTTTCTGGAAAGCATATAGGGTTATTGGGAAAGTGTTTTTCAATGGAAAGCCTGGATTAAGCTACTTGAGCATTGAGCATCAAGATCTATAAGGATAGATCAAAACGCTTAATAATACTTTCAAATGAGCACATGCCTTGACGTGATCTTGAAGGTGTTCAAGATGGATCAGTCAAAGAAGGAGTTCTTGCCTGAGTTATAAGGTATGAAGTTAAGACTTAAAGCTCGACCACGGCAGAATAGAGAGAAAAGACGAAGGTCGTCCCCTATGCTTAAGACGTAGGCTCTACAGTATGCTATGCTGTGTACCGCACCTGAAGTGTGCCTTGCCATGAGTCAGTCAAGGGGTACAAGAGTGATCCATGAATGGATCACAGGACAGCGGTCAAAGTTATCCTTAGTAACTAGTGGACTAAGGAAGTTTCTCGGTTATGGAGGTGGTAAAAGAGTTTGTCGTAAAGGGTTACGTCGATGCAAGCTTAACACCTATCCGGATAGCTCTGAGTAGAGATACCGGATGCATATAATGGAGCAACAATTTAGAATAGCTCCAAGTAGAACAGTTATTTGGAATAGCTCCAAATAGAGCGTGGTAGCTACATCTAGGAGATGACATAGAGATTTGTAAAGCACACAAGGATCTGAAAGGTTCGGACCCGTTGACTAAAACCTCTCTCACAAGCAACATGATCAAACCTAAAACTCATTGAGTGTTAATCACATAGTGATGTGAACTAGACTACTGACTCTAGTAAACTCTTGGGTGATAGTCACATGGCGATGTGACCTGTGAGTGTTAATCACATGGCGATGTGAACTAGATTATTGACTCTAGTGCAAGTGGGAGACTGTTGGAAATATGCCCTAGAGGCAATAATAAATTGGTTATTATTATATTTCCTTGTTCATGATAATCGTTTATTATCCATGCTATAATTGTATTGATAGGAAACTCAGATACATGTGTGGATACATAGACAACACCATGTCCCTAGTAAGCCTCTAGTTGACTAGCTCGTTGATCAATAGATGGTTACGGTTTCCTAACCATGGACATTGGATGTCGTTGATAACAGGATCACATCATTAGGAGAATGATGTGATGGACAAGACCCAATCCTAAGCATAGCACAAAGATCGTGTAGTTCGTATGCTAAAGCTTTTCTAATGTCAAGTATCATTTCCTTAGACCATGAGATTGTGCAACTCCCGGATAC